>NW_007252950.1:1150658-1222785 GCF_000164805.1 Carlito syrichta | reverse complement strand
TAAGTCAGCTAACCTTTGGGCCTACTAGTCAACCATCTAGTTAAGTCAGCTGACCAATGGGCTGACTAGTGGGCCAGCTTGTCAGCTGACAAGTTTAGGTAAGCCAAATAGACTCCCGACTAGTTAGGTCAGCTAACTAGTCAGCCGACTAATTAGGTGAGCAACCTTCCCAGCCAAATACTAACCCGAACTATGTGAACAAATCGTCATCAGCCAAATATTTAACCAAACTATATCATTGGCCAATAAGTTGGCTTTTTAATCCAGCTAACAAGTTGGCCGAGTAGTCAGCCAATGTGTTAAACCAGGTAGCTAGATGGCCGACTCATCAGCCAACAAGTTAAGTCACCTAGCTAACTTGTTAACCAACTAGCTAAGTCAGCTATTTAACTCGTTTACCAACTAGTTAACACACACACACACACACACACGCATACACACACACACACACACACACACACACACAAATTATAAAGACTGGGTGTGATAGCTCATGCTTATAATCCCAGCACTTTGGGAGACCAAGGTGGGAGGATTTCTTGAGCCCAAAAGTTCATGACCAGCCTGGGTAACATAGTAAGACCTCATTTTTACAGAAAAAAATCAAAAAATTAGCTGGGTTTGGTTGTGTGCAACTATAGTCTCAGTTACTTGGGAGGCTGAGACAAATGGATCACCTAAACCCAAGAGGTGGAGGCTGCAGTGAGCTAAGACCCTGCCACTGCATTCCAGTCTGAGTGATAGAGTGAGACCTCAGACTCGAAAATAAATAAATACATAAAAAGCTAGAGGAAGAAGTTGCCAGGCAAGTTAGGGTATGTATTAGGTATTTTGTATTAGATATTAAAATCAGTTCCCAAGTCCTTGCAGCCATTTCCTAAGGACACAGTCTCTCCCGGAAGCAAGGCCTCCTTAGGGACAGCTCTGAGTGTCTATGGTCCCATGCTACTACATCAGTTCACTCATACGCATGTCAGGTTCACCAAGAGGTACTGCAGCACTCCTCTCCTCACCCCACACAGAAATTACCAGCTTGTATAAGATTATGTGATGATCTTGAACGGTCACTTCAGTGGCCAAGGTGGCCTACCCACAAATAAATCTTAGAGTTCCAGCATCCTTTATGTTTCTGGTCAGTAGTTTCTGAGGACCATCGGGTGAGTCCACAGTTTGGTTCTTGGGCAGGGTTCCTGCCCAATGGGATATGCTTCCTTAAGTCTCATGGGTCGGGAGAGAATGGAGGTGGTGTGTGGCCATGTCACATTTCATTTCTAAGTTTACTCATTTGATGACAAAAATATCTTCTTCTGCTAGAGTGCAGGCCATAAGGCTGGTACTGCCTAGGACACAAAGATAAGATGATGTCTCCTCATGATGTATTCATCTTTCAATAAAGAGGGTGGTACAGTGGGAGTCATCCCATTCCAAGAGGAGAGAAAGGCAGGCTGTGCAGAGGGGGCTGGGATGACTCTCCGGGAGGCTGTGATGCTTGAGCTGGTCTTGAATGTGTAGATTTCAATGAGAAGGGATGATGGTGGGATCGGGGGTTGAAGGCCATTCCAAGCCCAGGGGTCCTCCACCACTGTTTGGTTTACCATGGGAGCTTTTCCTCCATACTAAGATGGGGGAGGTAAAAAAGTTTCATCTCCTATGCAAAGTCTGGTCTATTTGGGGGGTTTCCTACAGTGCTCTGTAAACGGAGCACGCTCAAGGAATGTTCTGGACAATTAGTATGCAGATAAAACAGCTTGGGGTAGAGGCATCTGAAAGAAATTTGCTTTTCTGTGAGCTGCTGTTGTGCATGAATTCTTAATTTAGATCCATGGATGGGTTTGAAGGGTCATGAATTTTTGAAATGAAAAATTTTGATTTTCCTAATTTGGTGAATGTTTGAGAGTACTGAGCCAGAGATTTCACCAAATTCTCAAAACGCTGCACTACCAGGAAGGGGTTAAGTCACATAGGTAAAAGAAAGAAGAAAGGAGAGTCACATATTGAATTAGGTTGACTTGAATAAAATAATCATAATGAAGGAGGGAGGTGTTAGGTCTGCGACTTAGAGATGTCAAAGACTCAGAATATTCCCTTTCAGCAAGTGACCAGTGCACTGAACTCAGGGAGTCTGGTCTGTCAGTGAAAGATGGAACTCTACCAAAAGTGGGATGGGAGTAGGAAAAATAAACAAGAGTCATTTTCCAATCTTCAGCTTCATCATTACTAGACCTGTATTTTTAATCGGGTGCTGTGGCTCATGCCTGTAATCCCAGTACTTTGGGAGGCGAGAGGATTGCCTGAACCCAGGGGTTCAAGACCAGCCTGGGCAACTTGGTGAGACCTTGTCTCTACAATAAATTTTTTTAAAAATTAGCCAGGCATGGTGGTGCACACCTGTGGTTCCAGTTACTTGGAAGGCTGAGGCAGAAGATCCCCTAAGTCCAGGAGGTCAAGCTGCAGTGGCCATGATCATGGCCTTGCACTGTAGCCTGGGACTCCGACTAAAAAAAAAAACAACTACCAAAAAACCCTGTGTTTTTAACTTTACTTTCCAATGGTAGGGGCAGGGCTGTCTCTATCAGTGGTCATAGTGCAAGACCATTGATAGTCCCACTGGCCCCAAATTGTGTTCTCTTGGACTTGCCATGCTGATGGGCCCCACCAGGGGAGATTCTTCTTTGTTCTAAGGATGGCAGGACAAGGTTTCAACTCCCACACGACTCTGATCAGTTTTTAGTGGTTTCCTATAGTGCAGTAGGATTCTAGACCAAGATTGAGCTCAGAAGGGAGTTTTCACCTTGTGTGGTTAAAGGATTTCTCTCCAAAAGACTCTTACTAAAACCCAAGCCTTCAGCAAGTTCTCCCACACAGAACCCTGAGGGATTGTGCTCAGGTAGAGAGGAAGAGAAGGAGAAAGGGTGAGAGAGGGGGAAGAAGGAGAAGAGGGGGGAGAAAGGAGAGAGGGAGAAAGGAGGGGGGAAGGACAGGAAAAGGGAGAGAGGAAAGGGGAAGCAGTGGAGGGGGAAGAGAGGAGAGAGAGGAGGGGGAGAGGAGACGGAGGGGAGGGGAGGGGAAGGGAGAGGAGGGGTAAGGAAGAGGTAGGGTGCCGCTGGAAATGCTCTGGGAAGACAGCATTAACACCATCCTTATCAATCACGACACACAACCAAGATGAGTATTAGGAACTAGGGATTTGGACAGTAGGGACCTTTTGACTGTTGTGTTAGGAACATAAATAGGCACAGGCCTGTGTAGTTTCTCTATAGGAATTCTTTTTTGGGCAAAACCTCACCATAAATCACTACTGCAAGAAAAAGCCCCAGGAAAGCAGAAGGGATGCTCCCATGGGCTTCAAATAGATAACTGCTAGGGGGTGTGCTCTGTAATTTCTCCTATCAGAACCCATGGGAAGCTTTTAGAAGATCCCGACGTTGCCTCCTCCTGTGCAACTTAACTCAGTGATTCTTAACCTCTACTGCACATTGGAGCTTCCTGGGGAGCTTAAAAAAGTATATTGATGCCTAGTTTAGGTGCCATGGTTCATGCCTGTAACCCCAGCACTTTGGGAGGCCAGGGTGAGAGAATTGCTTGAGCTCAGGCATTTGAGACCAGCCTGGACAACATAGTGAGACCTTGTCTCTACAAATAATACAAAAATTAGCTGAGTGTGGTGGTGCACACCCGTAGTCCTGGTCACTGTGGAGGCTGAGGTGGGAGGATCACTTGAGCCCAGCAGGTCAAGACTGCAGTGAGCAGGGATCGTGCCACTGCACTATAGCCTGGGTGACAGAATGAAACCCCGTCAAAAAAAAAAAAAAAATTACTATACTCTCCATTCCTCCCAACTCCCATCTAGAGATTTTAATTTAATTGGTCTGGGGTGCAGCATGAACTATTTACCAGCTCCTAGATAGTTCTAACATGCAGCCAAGGTTGGGAAGCACTGCTTAGAAAAAACTTGGGAAACAGATTCCGATTTAGGATATCTGGGGTGGGGCCCCAGGAATCTCTGTTGACACAACCTTTCCAAAACAGGTATCTCTACATGGAACAAAAGCAACAACACGACTTTAATTTGTGACTCAGGACAAGCAGATTAATCTCGGATTATCTGGCATTGTGTAGATCTAACACCTGGTTGACCAATTGCATTTTCCCCTTTTCAAGTAATCACTTCTTTATCCTGTTGAAAGAGCTGCCACACACTATTAGTCTGGGCATTTTGATTGGATTGACTGCTCCATCCCATCAGTGTCTCTCAAGCCTTCCCATCTCCCCAGCCTGCCACAGTGCCTGGCACACAGAGGACAACCAAGTATTAAGTGGAGCGAGACCAGTCATTACCTGGGGATTTAAACAAATAGATCAGGCTCTATCCTAGACTAAATAAATAGAAAAATTTGGTATGGGCCAGGCATTAGACCTATCAACTGTGAATAAATAGACCAGATTTTTTAGCCAAAAGAACCAAACTGGTGTGTGTGTGTGTGTGTGTGTGTGTGTGTGTGTGTGTGTGTGTGTGTGAGAGCTCCATCTCAGTCATTCTCTGCCATCACACTCTCCTTCTTCAGGTGCAGGAAGAGATGCCACTGGCAGCCAGGCAGATGGGGAAATACATAAGCCTATCTCTCCTTATCGTCCTTTCCTAATCTCCTAAATGACCACGACCTACCTGGGAGAGTCAGTGCTTGGAAATTTGCAGCTCTCTGAGAAATCCTTCCTTGACCAATGAGTGGACTCCTATGGGGAAGCCCATTAGCATGTCCTGGGGCTGGCTCACCAGCACCCTGGGAAAATTAAGCCTGGAGGATCTTTCAGAGTAGCAGCAGCCCTTAATGCCCACCATCTCTGCAGCTGATTTGGCTGCTGGGAACGGGCCAGCAGCCCATGACTCATAGTCAGTCCTAGCTGTGGGGCTTGGCAAGCCATGGTGGTCCTTTGAGGTGGTCAGGGCTGGGGGCCATCACACACTCAGGCCTTCCCTCAGCTAGTTCTGTGGAAGTTTATGTTGGGGCTTGATGTTCTCAGAAGGGTTTGCTCCAGTGTTCCTTTGGGGTTTGCTCACAATGACGTTATTGAGAAAGCAATACCTTATCCCAGGACCTTTCATCCACTTGAAACATTTTAGACAAACATTTGATACTTGTAAGTTTTGCTTCATGCAAGGTTAGGTGTGGTTTTTCCGTTGGTTTTCCAAACATGCTTCACAAAGAAATCGGCCATTTACATTTAGGACAAATCTCCATTCTGGAAGGAAGCCCACCCTATCCACGGGAGGAAGCTCCGTGGCTCTGCCTTGTTTGACTCTCTTCCCTCTGCCAGAGCTGACGCCAGGACAGCAGAACCGATGTTCACACAGGGTAACACTTCTGGGTCATGTCGAAAAGAGCTGCACACCCCCCCCAATCCCACCCCCACCCCCACTTCCCTTATGACTGCTCTGACTACCCTCAATTCTCCCCGCAGTCCAGCATAAAGGGGTAACACCTAGCCCCGCAGGAGGCCATCAAGTCCTGCTCCGGGGTAAGTAGGCATTGACCTGGATTGGTTGGTGCCTGCACTGGACTGGTCAATTTTATGACCAGCCTCCCCACCTCCCTCCTCCCTGCACCCAGACCTGGAGCCAAGTGACCACCACCTTCAGCTCAATACTGTCCTGTGCTCAGGGATGATCCCTTCCAGCAGATGCAGGGATTTCCAAGATTTTGTCTTGAATTCAGCACCAGCTCACACTTGATTCCAGCTCTCGTAACTCAATTCTGGTCTTATTTCTGAGGCCAGGTTCACACACTGTGTCCCTGCCCAGCCAGATCCCAAGCTTGTGCTTGCCTGGAGAGACCTGACCGAGTTTGGGTGCTTCCGGGCCCACGATACACCTGATAGGGGGCAGGGATTTTCTCTGGTCAGCAAGAGTTAGTATGGAATGAAAAGGAATCTGAATTTCAGAAAGGAAGGGGCAGAGTAGGGAGTGGAGGCACCAGGGTGGGAGGCTGGCACAGTGGGGCTCTGGTAATGAGTCTGGAGTGAAGGCTTCTTGTGGGTGGGGCCAGCTCTGCTGTGGACAGGTGCATTTGGAGGAGTAAAAGGAACCCAGTCTCAGTGACCGAATCCTCACCTGGACCCCTGTGCCACCCCTCTGCCCTGGTAAACAACTTGGGCGTAGTTAAGGTTCATTCCCTCCTGTCAGTCACCCCTGCCCCGTCCCAGGGTCCAGCTCAGGAGCCCACCCTGACATCTGGAACCTGCTTTCTGAGGCATACCTACTGGATAGAGCTGCCTACAAGGACCTCCACACGCCACTCAAACAAGATGACAGTGGAGCAGAGACCTGAAGGGGGACAGTAAGCTAAGAGGATGAGTGGGGGAAGGGCATTCCAAGCAAGAGGAACAGCAAGTGCAAGAGCCCAGGAGCAAGCATGCACTTGGCACATTCATGGAAGAACTGAAATAGAATGATCTGGGAAATGTGGTAAGAAATGGCAGAGGTAACACAGCAGAGGGTCTGCTGTGGTGGGTTTGTCCCTACCAAAACTCATGATGAAATTTGATCCCCAAATTTCAGGTGATGTTGGAAGGTGGGGCCTAGTGGGAGGTGTTTGGGTTGTGTGATGAATGCCTTGGCGCTGTTCTTGTTGTAGTGAGTTCTTGCTCTTACAAGACTGGATTAATTCTTTCTTTTCTTTTCTTTTTTTTGAGTTGGAGTCTCACTTCATCACCCAGGCTGGAGTGCAGTGGCACACTCACGGTCACCCCAGTGTCAACTTGCTAGGCTCTGGCGATCCTTCTGCCTCAGCCTTCCAAGTAGCGGGAACTACAGATACGTACTACCACTCCCAGCTAATTTTTTTATTTATTGTAGAGACGAGATCTTGCCAAGTTGCCTGGGCTGGCCTCGAATCCACGGGCTCAGGCAATCCACTTGCCTTGGCCTCCCAAAGTGCTGGGATTACAGGTTGAGCCACCGAGCCTGGCCTGGATTAATTCTCGAGAGAATTCATCCCTGCAAGAGTGGGCTGTTATAGTGCCGGGAGGCCTGTCTTCCCTTCTTCGCATGTATCTGCTTTCCCTTTAGACCTTCTCTGCCATGTTTTGATGCAGCATAAAAGACCTTGCCTGAAACCAGGGCCATGTCCTTGAACTTCTCAGTCTGAAGAACCACGAGCTAAATAAACCTCTTCTCTTTTTTAAACACCCAGTTGCAAGTATTCTTTTACAGCAACACAAAATGGACCAAGACAGATATGGAATCTGGATTTTTCCAAGTGAAAAGAACAAGATAATCCCTGTTCTCAAAAACTCATAAAACTTGCTGCCCTAAGCAGCTAAGCAGACAAGGGATGAGCAGAGAGAGTCTAGTCGGAAGAACGAGGGTGTGATCTGGTCCTAGTCATCTCTGTGACAAAGCATGGTGCGGAGTTCTCTTTCCCCTACACCTGTAGCTGTTTCTGTTACTGAATCCCAGATGTTCGGTCCAGGATCCCTGCTCACTGTCCAGAAAACCTGGTCACCAAGACAACATGTATTGCTAGGGAAGGAGGCTTTCTTATTTATGGGTGATGCCAACCAGGGAGGTGGGAGCCAAACCTCAAATCCATCCCTCCTCCCCCACTGAAGTTAAGGGTTTATATATCTGGGAAGGAAAACAGGAGGGGCAAGGAAAAGAAGCTGGTCAACAGGCAGTAGGTGGTCAGACAAGGGGTGCGGCCAGCTTCCCATTGCAACCAGATGTGGGAGAACAGGAATTAGGAAGGGGTAAGAAAGAGGAGTCGGTCAGCAGGCAGCAGGTGGGTTTCAATGTGCAAATGTATGTTTCTTAAGCTTCAGTTCTACAAGCATCTGCCTTTTGGGAAAGTTAGGCCGGTTTCAGACCTTTCTTTCCAGAAGCAGCCCCCACCCCAAGAAGAACATCCCGGTTCTTCCCTCTCTGCCTGCTTTGCCCATGTGCAGTTAACTCTTCCTTGCCTTAAGTCACAAAGTATGAAAGTGTTCATGTCCCTCTTCTCCTTGGATCTGAAGAAGGAAAAGGGGAGAATCAGCAGTAGCCCTGGTGAGTGAACCCTCTTGGGACATGTACTTTGTGTGAAGAAGGGGAGTGGGGAGGGTACTGAGAAGGGGAAGATGCTGCTACTTTTTGGTGGAAGGAGACCAAGGCTCTGGCCCAGGACAATCTTCTCTATGTCTCCTCTGTCCTTCTCTCCCTCTACCCACCACGTATTGAAGACTTGGTTCATGTCCTGTGATTAAGCCCAGTGACCATGACTTTGTTCAATGACAGGGAGCATTTGACGGTCTGGGCCCATCAACTATGCACTGGCCATGGCTGTGTATCCCACCTACCCAGACTCTGGTCTGTACTGTGTGGTGACTTGACCATGGGACATCTTCTGGCCCAGAAGCAGGTGACAGAGTTATGGCCAAGGTCCCAGAAGGTCATTGTGTTCCAAGTATAGCTAATGTAGTCTAAAAAATAATCTTCTGTGTAGCAAACTTCTGTACAACATATTCAAAATCAGTATAAAAAACAGCTTGGAACATTGTGTGTGTGTGTGTGTGTGTGTGTGTGTGTGTGTGTGTGTGTGTGTCTCAACATATATAAGGGGTATCCCTCAAAAACTGGAATTATCTTTTGGAGGGTGGGCCCCTTGCAATACTTCCCCCACTACATAAGTGTTCTAAGAACCCATCGGCATCAGTGTACCAGCAACCATTGTTGTGAGAAGCTACATTCATCTTCAGTTAATTTTTTTGTGGCAAACAGGTGACTTGTTCTTCCACCATGACAATGCACCTGCCCACAGTGCACTGAGTGTTCAGCAGTTTTTGACCAAAAACAGCCTTACTCCCATACCCCCACCTTCCCTATTCACCCGGTCTTCTCCTAAGTGACTTTTGTTTCCCTAGCTGAAAAAAGTTCTCAGAGGGAAATGTTTTGCCAGTGTGGAAGAGGTAAGACCAAAAATATGGCAGAAGCACAAAAAGGCATTAAAACTGATGGGCTAAAAAACTGTTTTGAGCAGTGGAAAAAGCATCTCGATAGGTGTATTCCATCAAATGGAGAGTACTTTGAAGGTGACTGAAGTTTAAACATATAAGAATAAATACCCAGTCTTTTATAAATAAATTCCAGGTTTTGTGGGGGGTTCCCCTTCATATATATCAAAGTCCCCAACACACACACAAAAATAGGTAAAGGACACAAAGCAAGTAACAAAATAAATGTAATGATTGAAAACCTCAACATTTATGAGATTTAAAGAAATGTATATTAGGACATTGAGAGTAGCTGGTGAACATAAACAGCAGCCAGTGTTATTTAGAAAACAGGGAGACAGACTCTCTCTCAAACATTATTGATGGTAATTTAAATTGATATGACCTTTCTGGAGGGGAATCTAGCAATAGGTAGCAAAATTTTAGAAAGTCATTCTCTAACACAGTGACTTAACCTCCAGGAACTTATTCTTAAGAAATAATTGGACAGTTCCACAAGGACACATGTACAAGGATTTATGGGAAAAACAAGCTAAATTCCACAATAGAAAATTGGCTAAATAAATTGTGCCACATGCATACTGTGGGATATTCTTTAGCCACTAAAATATAATGTAAAGCAGCATTGATTGACATGGAAGGAAGTCTATAAGATATGAAATGCAAAAACTGGATAACAAAAGCATACACTGTATGATATAATTTTGGAAAGACTCTGTTTATGCATAAAGGTTGGAAAAAATATACATACCAAAAATAAATCAATTTTTGTTTCCTCTGGATTATTGGATTTGGAGTTTACTTTTAATATTTTTCAGTAGTCTCTGAATTTTAAATAATGAACATCAGTGTCTTTTAAAATCAGATAAAACCAATAATGCCAAAATGCTCTGGAAAGTGAGCTGAAATGCTCAGTCAGTAGATATCGGTAGGAAGGAAATCTGCTTTCTCGCTGTTCCCACCCCTCGGAGGCATCCATCACGCTGTCTCCAGATAGGATTACGCTTCAGCTCTTGGGCAGATGAGCATCTAGCCTATTTTTAAAAGCTTCCAGGGAAAGAAGCTTCAAAATTTCCCTGGGCAATCCATTCCAGGGCTTATCAGTTCCATCTGAAAAAGAAATTTTTCCTTCTGTCTAATCTGAAACACCTGTGCTGTGATTTCAGCCATTGCTTTTTCTCCTGCAACTCACAGTGAAAATAGGAAATGGTGACTGACATTAGTCCTAATCAAGAGCAATTATCGAACACAATGTCTGACATGGTGTATATCCTGCAAGTTAGACACATGTGCATACACACATGCTCTCAGGGCACCCTGAACGGGCAAGATCACAGAAGCAAACATTAAATTCTGGCCCGGGGCTCAATGGAAGGAGCCATGTAGAAAGCCTGCCCATCCTAGGCAGCTCCGAAGCACAGAATTGCAGCATGGGGTTGTCGGTCTCACCCTTCAGTGGTGGTAGCATCAGAGGTGTACCCTTGGGCAGAATGGAAGCTAGAGATGTTACAGGAAGCCATCTCAGACTGCTCTGATTGATATGTAAGTATTCTACGCCCGGAACCTTGAGAAAATGAAATAAAGTTTGCTGATGCTGATGGGCATTGTGAAGGACTTGTAACAAGAGCCTTCTATTCCTGTGTTCTACAACTGCTCTCTGTCCCTGTGTCTCCTCCTTTTCCTCTTGTTTCCTCCCTCCACCCTTCAGACTTCTTCCCTTCATACTCTCCTGCCAACTATGTTGTCCTCCATGCCATCATGGGTAACATTTATCGTCTGTTTGCTAGTGCCAGCCACCTTCCTAAGAACCCTACACATCCTCATCTAATTCTCTCAACAACCCTGTGTGGTGGGCATAACCATGCTAAAGGAGCTTGCTCCTCTACTTGTTGGGCACAAGATGGTGGCCAGATGCTCCCTTTGCAGCCACAGTGGGGTTTCCCTGCCTCTAGAGGGGGAGGTAGGGGGATGTGCCTGGGAGCTTACCATGATTCAGGGCCCAAGGGAGCTGAATGTGGTAGAGTGGGGATGAGACCACAGGCTTTGGAGCCCGGAGCTAACACCTCAAAGCTCCACCCATTACCTTGGACATTCACACCTTAGTGATGGTTTCCAACTGCCAGTGTCTACATCTCTGTGCCTGAGGGCTTTTGCTCCCTAAACCACGAGGCCACTCCTACCTAGGAAGCAGCCCTCCACCAGTGACTCTCACATGTCGGTATATAAATACCCTGGCTTCCTCAGCCCTCCAGTAGGATCATTCTGGATGGTGAGTTTTGTTCTGGTTTCTTTGGGATTCAAGCGCAGTTGGCCATGGCAGTAGCTGATGTCAAAATGCACCCTGTATTGACTGCCTTCCTCTTCCTGCCTTGCTTCTCCCTGCTCAAGAAATGACTTGCACTTGAGTCATTATCTCAGTCATTGTCTCTGAGACAAAGTCTGTGACAGACTTGGTTTGAATTCTGGCTCCCATGCTCTCATTCCATAGGAACTTGATGAACTTCAACTCTCTCAATATGGGGCGAGGTGTCTCAGAGCTTGGCCTTCTTTGTATGCGAAGTTCTGGCAGACAGACACTCACAAAACGACCATTCTTCATGTTACTGTGGAGGTGGTACTGTTGTTACATGATAGCTGTTTCTGTTATTAAAAAGAAAAAAACTATTTTCGTTCCTCACTAACACTTCGGGAATTTTAACCCCCAAAACTTACAACTGGCTGCTCTTTAGCCTAGGGCCAGCAAAGTGAAAAGCAAACGTGACCCATTGTAAAGACCTGATATCAGATGCAGTAATTCAGTGCAATTTCTATTTTGAAGAAATAATTGCATTTTCAAAGAATGCGTTCTCTCAAATTGTTGCACCCACTTGGTAATGTAGAGATGCTAATTCTTCCTTGGGGAGAGTCCTTGAATGTTGTCAGAACATTTCCATCCAACTCTTAGAAACACTTTTGATTTTATGTCTGGTCCTATGTCAGGATAGGATAGGTCACTTTTCTTAATAAACAATCCCCACTACCTTAGTGGATTAGCACAACAAATATGCATCTTTGCTTGCTCTTTCTTGAGTCAGCTAGGGAGTTGACTTCATGTCATCTTCCCTGCAGGATCCATGTTGACAGAGCAGCTATCATCTGCAGCACGGCTGTCCATTGTGGCAGAGAGAAAGACCACTGTGCAGTGTTCTGCATTAGCAATTGGATGGGCTCAGAAGTAACACCCTCATTTTCTCTCACATGACTGGCAAATCCATTCACAAGGTCAGGAAGTTGATCCTACCATTCATCTGGAAGACAGAGAGCAGGAAATAGCTGATGTGTAGCAGTAATGACTACCGCTATATTGTGACACCCATTTTATTATGGAAAACACAAAAAGTGTTTGTGCTTTCCTAAAGTCACCCACGGAGTGAGGGCAGAGCTGGGCCTAGAGTTCTGGCCAGGTCTTTCTCCCTGAGAGGCCAAGAGAAGATCCCGTTGTGGGGCAATGAGGGTCCTGTCGCATTCCTAACTCTCAAACACCACAGGCTTGAACCATCTTCATCATTGTCCTGCTGACTGACAATCTCAAGGGCAAGGATTGACTAATCAAAGACTGTGGCTCGTTGGCAAAACTTGGGGATCAGGTAATAAGGGGGATTTTTTTTTTTTTTTTTGAGTTGGAGTCTCACTCTGTCGCCCAGACTGGAGTGCAGTGGCCGCTCCCAGCCACCACGGCCTCGACCTGCTGGGCTCCGGCGATCCTTCCACCTCTGCCTTCTGAGTAGCCGGAACTACAGGCGCGCACTACCACGCTTGGCTGATTTTTTTTTTTTTTTTGATTTATTGTAGAGATGAGGTCTCGTCAAGTTACCCAGGCGGGTCTCAAACCCGCTGGCTCAGGCAATCCGCTCACCTCAGCCTCCCAAAGCGCTGGGATTACAGGCTGAGCCACCGATTTTTTAAACAGTAGGCTGTTCTGGCCTACTGCCTTGTCCCTGGAACACTCTCCAACCTGGGAGATTTTAAAGTACTCAGCCCATATCCCCAATGTATGGTGTTTTCCTGTGGAATCTCAAAGGTACCACCGGTAGTATCCTGCAAACTGCTTGTATCCACCTGCAAGAACTGATTGTGCGCATCTGTTCCCAGACCATATTCAGTGATGTCACATCGGTGGCTTGAAGTCACTGAGATGACAACAACCTTGACGGCAGTAAGTTACCATTATTTGAATCCTTAATATGCGCCCCACATTGTGCTAAGCATCATTGCATTTCAGCTTTGCTACACCTTTTGGAGACAAATATCTGTCATTTTGTGCCCATTTTGCAGTTGAGGAAGCCGAGGCCCAGGGAGGTGTCAGAAGCCACACAACATGTCAAAGAGTTCACCATGGAGGTGCTGCATCTGTACTTGTCTACAAGGAAGACAAGAGTTAGACCCTTTGGCTTCTCTTTGTCACCCTCAGACACAGCTAAGCAGTTTCACTGGTGTTTTAATTCAATTCTGAATGTCTACTTTTTGGCCTTCAGGAGAGCTCTGGTGTTGCCAAGCCAACACTCTTTTTGAACACAGATATAGTGAAGGAAAGCCCAGGAAATCAAAAGAAAAAAAGATTTTTCCAAACATTTTTGCAAAAAAAATGCATCATTAATATTCCAAAGAAGGCTACAGCAAGATACCCTTGCTATTCACTAAGTTCAACATATGGTACCAGTGGGACCAGAAACTCACTAGGTTTTCACAGGAAGCTTAAGACCAAAGCAAGAACTCTTCATCCAGCACACACCCTACTTTGTTATTAGAACTTCCCATGGGAACATCTTCAGTATGGATAAAATTTTGAACTTAGAATTATCAAGGTTAACTTTGAAATTAAATGTCACTACCAAATAACTGGATATACTTTTACACAAATACGCTAAAACTTGTACATCTATTTGAATGTTTGTATCTTCAAAGATGTTACTCTAGAAGCTTACTCTCTTGCTCAATGAATAGTGTTACCACTTAAAAATATTGATAGCTCTAATTTTAGTTACTTTCTGATTTCATCTAGGAAAAACACAGAAAAAGCAACCTAGTGTATACATGTATGAGTATGTGTGTGCATGCGTGTACACAGGGGATATTACTATGCCAAGTATACTTCTAATTCAATTCAATTAGCCACCTAACTGAGTATGCTTGGTTTCATATGACTTTGTGCTCTTTCTGAAAAGAAAATTTACCTGCTGCAGACATCGTAACCACCAAGGAACAACAAAATAATATACTACAGGCTCTGTGGGGCAATTCCTAAAGAATATTCCAAAATGACTTGAGCAATAACTTTGCTGGAATACCCAAGGTGAATAAATACTCTGAGGACAAACATATTCATTTGTGTGATTTTTAAAATGATTTTTATCCTACTATTTCAAGAAGATTTTAAGCAGTCACTGATAATTTAAATGTCATATTAGTTTAACCTAGTATTTCACATGACAAAATCTCTAGGAAATGCTTATTTTTGTTCAGATTAGAAGAAAAAAGATAAAGCTTTACAGTGAAGGGTGAGAAAAGGAGATATTTGGAGAAAAATCATTAAAATCTTCAATTAAATATAATAAAAAGACATCACCAACAAATGGGATAAGGGGAAATTATTTTATATCCTTACCTGACATTATAGAATAAAATGGAACAGAGACAAGTAAAGGAGCTTAGTGTACGAAACTACAACTACAGGGATAAGTGTTGTCAAGGACGTGGAGAAGCTAACACGCTGCTGATGACGATGTAAAGTGGCACCGCCACTTTGGAAGATAATTGGCTGTTTCTTAAAAAGTTAGGCATACATTTACCAGATGTTCCAGCAATTCTGCTCCTAGGTTTCTACTCAGGAGAAATAAAAAATATATGTTTACCCACAATTTTGTACACGAATATTCATGGCAGCTTTATTCATAATAGTCAAAAGGTAAAAACAATCCAAATGTTCCCCAATGGACGCATGGGTAAACAAATATGGCATATTCATCAATGGGCTATTATTCTGTGATAAAAAGGAATGACATACTGATACATACTGTAACATATTAAACCTTAAAAACATTATACTAAGTAAAAGGAGTCGGTCACAAAGGCCATGTATGGCATGCTTCTATTAAGATGAAATGTTCAGGAATAGAGAAAATCACGAAGGCAGAAGGCTGATTAGTGTTTGCCTGGGGTTAGGCATGACACTTTTGGGAGATGACAAGAATGTTCTAAAATTAGATTTTGGTGAGGTTTGCACAGCTGGATAAAATAGTTAAAAATTATTGAGTTGTATATTTAAAATAAGAGAATTTATGTATGTAAATTATATCTCAATAATATGCAAAAAATAAATACTAAGGACTTAATGACTTTAGTACCTATCTCTGGTTCCCAAATTTGAATTTAATGTGAAAAATAAAGTGATGATAGATACAACTGCATAAAAGTGTAGGGATTTTATACACCAAAACACAAAATAAAATGAAATGTAAAGAATATATTGACAATAACATTTGCCACACATAGGACAAAAAGTTAATTTAATTAGTATATAAAAATGTAATACAAATCTATAAGGAAAAAGGAGTGAGATCTCCATATATAAATGGAAAAAGAGTATGAATTGTTTATGTTTGAAATTTTTCATTTAGTAGTTTCAGACTGCAGTTGACTGCCAGTAACTGAAACTACTGAAAATAAAACCATGGATAAGGGGGTACTACTGTATATAAAGTTCAAAAACGTATCAATCTAAACAGTATATTGTTTAAGATTATATGTATGTCTGATGAGCTCAGAAGGTCTGACACAAGTTGGGTGGCTTTACCTGTAGTACCTTATTTTTTAAAAATGATAAGTAATAAAAACAAAATCCAGCCAATGATTTATCTCAAAGGCAGAGGGCATGGGGGACTAGATTAGGGAACTGATCTACTGGCACCTTCTTTTTTTGAGCTGGAGTTCTCATGCTGTTGCCCAGGCTGGAGTGCAGTGGAATGATCATGATTCACCACAGTCTTAACCTTTTGGGCTCAGGAGATCCTTCCACCTCAGCCTCCCAAGTAGCTGAGATTATAGGAGTATGCCACCATGCCCAGCAAATTTTTTTATTTTTTATTTGTAGAGACAAGGTCTTGCTATGTTACCCAGGTTGGCCTCGAACGTTTGGGCTTAAGCAAGCCTCCTGCTTTGGCCTCCCAAAGTGCTGTGATTACAGGCATGAGCCATGGCTCCTGGCCATGGCATCTTCAGTAGTGCCAGGTATGTTCCACTTCTTGTACTGGTTGTGGACATTCGTTCTTTATAATACATGTATATCTATATTCTTTTGTGTGTGTACAATATTTTAAAGTTAAAAAAAAGTGAGTGAACCAAATGACTAAAACCATTTCTATTGCTTAAAATTCAACCTGTGTGACTTCTCACTTACCTCACCTGCCAACTGGAAGAAAATAATACTTTTCTCACAGGATATTATAAAGATAAAATGAATAAGTGCATATACTTCAATCAGTACCAGACATATGAGTATATTAAATGGTCAACAGATATAACTAGTACTATTACCACTCTCTTGTTCATTACCACCAGGACTTCCAGGAGCACATCTTTAATCTTATGATTGAGGAGAGTAATTATTAAAATCTCTAACGATGGAAGAAGATGTTAAAAAATATTTTGTATTGTTGGACCTTGGACTATTGTTGGAGTTTGAGATTTCAACGTTATTCAAACGCTTGTAGAAAAGTGAGTGCCCCATCCTCTACCCCATGGCTGGCTTGGTTCTGACTAAAACCGTGGGCTGAGTCCAAAGACTTGTTTTCCTTAGAGTCGTGATGGCAAATACTGAGAACACAGCATAATGGTTTTGCCTCGACAGCCAAGTATTCTCAAGGAACATGAAGACAGCTGTTTCCTGCTGCTTAAGAAATGTGATTACAGCCGGGCTCAGTGGCTCAGCCTGTAATCCCGCGCCTTTGGGAGGCTGAGGTGAGTGGATTGCCTGAGCCACGGGTTCGAGACCCGCCTGGGCAGCGAGACCTCATCTCTACAGTAAATCAAAAAATCAGCCGGGCGTGGTAGTGCATGCCTGTAATTCCGGCTACTCGGAAGGCTGAGGTGGAAGGATCACTGGAGCCCGGCAGGTCGAGGCTGCGGTGGCTGGGAGCGGCCACTGCACTCCAGTCTGGGCAACAGAGTGAGACTCCAACTCAAAAAAAAAAAAAAGAAATGTGATTACCTCATTCAAAACTGTCTCTTTCCAATCTGCCTCAGGCCTTCTATGTCAGACAGACACAATCACCACCATGACTTGGTCTTGCTCATTTGGTCCTGACCTTCTCCCCAAACTTGTCTATACCAGACATGGAAAACGCTCTACAATTCTGGCTTCTACCTTCCCTCAGGCATTTTGGACTTGATCTGTTCTTAGTCACCCTGTCACTGACATTGCAATTATTCCTATCAAACTATAGTTTGTCTCATCCTATGGTTCTCTTCATTGAGTGGGAAAAGGTTTCCCGGTTCCAGACCCAACCCTGGTGGTTCTATTTTGTGTGTGTGTGTGTGTGTGTGTGTGTGTGTGTGTGTGTGTGTGTGTGTGTGTTGGAGTCTCACTCCCAGGTTGGAACGCAATGGCACGCTCACGGCCACCCCGGTGTTGACCTGCTGGGCTCCAGTGATACTTCCCTGGCAGCTCTATTAAAGATGCTTTTGGTTGCAAGTAACAGAAACTCCATCTCAAATTGACATAAATAATACAAAGTTAGTATTTGTGCAGTAATGAAAAATTACAGGGAAAGAGTTTTGGTGACCCAATGATGGCACCAAAGATATCGTTTCTTTTCATCTTCTCTTCTGTGGTAGCTACTTCATCCTAAAGCTGACTCCCTTCATGTTTGCAAAATGACTGGAAGCAGCTTTCAGAACTACATGTTTCCTCATTTATGTCCAACAGGAAGGAGAAAAAAAATCTTTCCCTAATTGCCCTCTCAGATGTAAGATATCTTCTTTCTCAAAAGTCTCTAGAAAATATTTTCTCTTGACATCTTGGTCTAAATTGAGTCATGTGTTCTAAACCAAGCATGTAGTCGGGGCTGTGGAAAGTACTGATTGGGGATTAGCTGATCAGAACCTAGGGCTGTGCTTACGGAATGAGAGTCTGCTCTCCCAGAACACAAAGGTTGGTGGAAGAGGCGTGGTGCCTGTATTCTTTCTGACCTTCACTTCTCTTCTCTCTGCCCTAAGAGGACAGCTCTTTGGAATAATGCATCAGGCCAGCTCTGGCTCTCTGTATTGGAAAGGGGGCACAAAGTGTGGGGATTTGGGCTTGCTACACAGGAGAACTCCCACTGGGCAGAAAAGATTGCAAAGTGCACACATATAATTGGGAAGAGTATATTGAAAGACGTGAAGAGATGGACTTGAATTTGATAATGGGAACACCAACAGAGGATCAGAGTGGGGAGGAGAACTATTTCCCCAGTTCACTGCCTGCCTAGCTGTGGTTCTAACAATGGCTTTGTCCTTCTAGAAGGATGATGATTTTGGGGCAGCCCCAAGCCCTTCCAGCTCCAGCTCTTGCCAGGCTCTGGTGACATCACTCCCTCCCTCACCCCAGCAGGCCTGGGGTGCTAATGGCTTCTTGCTCTTGCTGGTCCCTGCTGTAGGCTGAAGGTTTGTGTCCTCCCAAAATTCACATAGGGAAATCCTTACCCCTGAGGTGATGGTATGAGGTATTAGGGCCTTTGGGAGGTGATTAGGTCTTGGGGGTGGGGCCCACTTGAATGCTATTAGTGTCCTTATAAAAGAGACCCTAGTAAGACCCCAACCCTTTCTGCCACAGGAGGTTAGACTGAAAAGACAGATGTTCATGAGGAATTGGGACCTCATATACACCAAATATCCTGGTACTTTGACCTTAAACTTCCAAGCCTCTAGAGACTTCAAAGAAATACATTTCTGTTTATAAGCTATCCAGTTTATGGTATTTTGTTATAGCAGCCAGAACGAATTAAGACAGTCCTCATTACTCCCACAACTGGGTTCTTTATTAAAGTATGTGCCATATGTCACCTTCCTGGACCTTGACTCACAATACTTGAATGAAAATTGGGGAAATGTTGCCAAGAGAAATGGAGAAAGACCACTAGTCAGCCAAAAAACAGCAAATGTCTACTTTTATTGACGACTCCTGCCCTCTTCCCCAGCTCACCCATAGAAAGCAAAAAAAAAACAAAAACAAAAAAAAACTTCCCTTCACTGGTTTCTAGTAGTTTACTACCCTAGCCTTTTGTGCTATGGATTACATGCATGAAAAATATCAAAGCACACACACACAACAGCAGTCTTGTCGCTTTCTAGAGAAATGCTCTTATCACTTCTTGAGAGAAAAGGGCTTCCGGTTGCTTCATGAGTTCAACCTAAGGTAGAAAAATGCGAAGTCCTTCGGTTCTGCTGTTCCGGTTAACAAATGCTGTTCCGGTTAACAAATGCTGCTTATAGCACATTTCAGTAATTAACTAGAAAATGGAAGTTAGAGACACAAAGAGGGGAAGAAAGAGTAGACTGAGAATCTCAAAATGGAACAGAACCGAAATGAGTTCATCTACAAGAAGAAATAAATAAAAGGAAATGTCACAAGTCTCCTGGTTATTTGACCAGACTTCTGTAAGGATTCCCCTCTTGCCAGCCCCTCCTTTCCTTCCAAATAATGACTCATTGTAACCCCAGAGAGAGATGATTTTTTTTTTCTCACAAAAGCACAAGGACAGAATAGGCCAAACTTGTTTTGGGGAGAAGAGATTTGTAGAAGAAAGGGAGCCCAAACTGTGAATCTCTCAGCCTGCTCTCCAGGAGAGCTCCTACTGCGCAGCAGAAACTGCAAGGTGTTACATCTACAGCTACAAAGGGCATACTGAAAGATGTGAAAACATGGACTTAGGACTGTGAAGACTTGAAGAATTCCATTCCAAAAAGTTACTCACTTCCCCCTTTCAGGAAGGAATGAGCCTTTGGAACTGGAATAACTGGTTATCAACCAAGATGAATTGAAGAAGAAAAACTGCTGGGCTTTGTCATGATGAATTTTTGTGTGAGTGTGTGTGTACGTGTGCATATGAGAGAGAAATTACCCACCATTGATCAAGTTCTCCTTTCCTCTCCTTTACAGCTTTGCAACAGTTGGGGATGGGGGGGACACCTACATCCCTTGGACCCATCCTGACATCTGGGAAGGACGTGTCCCCACACCCAGGGATCTGCATCTGGCACCTGCCTCCCGACAACTGTTCTATCCACGTAAGAAGCATGAGGGTCACCAGTCATTCTCTCTGAGAACAAAAGACCAAGGATGCAGAGATGATTGTATCAAAGAGATTTGGCTTCCTGGATGATCTCATGCCAAAGATCTGCAGAGTCCAGATAAGCATCCCAGGGCTCTGACCGGAGGCCCCTCCAGGGAAGTAAGGGGACAGGAAGCCGGCTTTCCATGTCTGTACTGCCTTCCTTGGACTGAGGGACAGGACACCTGTGACCATCAAAAGTCATGATGCCCCATACCGGCTTCTGCCAACTCCATAAGAAAGTCAAATGAGGGTCATATCACCCCCAGAGTAATGCCTCTGCTGTTCCCACACGGATGCCCTAGGGGGCTTTTCCTTCCATGTCCCCCACCATAAATATTTCATTATCTCACTCAAGAATGTCTATGTCATTCTTGAACTTTTTATCTCATATTCTCAGAAAATACATTGAGAATTGCAAGAATAGGTTTTTAAAAACCCAACTGATAGATCTCAGAATATAATTTGTGAGACTAATCACTATAGTTTGCAATAAAGAAAATTGAATGAAGTGTCTAAGCAAGTTTCTATTTATTCTCAAAATATTTTAGGGGCCCTTTCTATGCCAGATACAACTCCCAGCCTAGGACACAAAGATTAAAACCTTTTCTCTGGCCGGGCTCTATGGCTCAGTCTGTAATCCCAGTGCTTTGGGAGGCCGAGGCGAGTGGATTGCCTGAGCCCGTGGGTTCGAGACCCGCCTGTGCAACTTAGTGAGACCTCATCTCTACAATAAATCAAAAATTAGCCGGACGTGGTAGCGCGCGCCTGTATCTTGGAAGGCTGAGGCGGAAGGATCGCTGGAGCCCAGCAGGTGGAGGCTGCAGTGGCCGGGAGTGGCCGCTGCACTCCATTCTGGATGACAGAGTGAGACTCCAACTCAATAAATAAATAAATAAATAAATAAATAAATAAAACCTTTTCTCTACCCTGGAAGAGTGCATGGATCTGTTGAAAGTCACAGATGCTTAAATGGTTATACAATAAGTTTTGTAAACTAATTTTGTCTTTGGAAATTCTGCTAATATTACATTGAATAATAAATAAGCCAGTATAAGAATCATTTATCAAAACATTTTATATGGCTTAATCTGGGCCCTAGCATTTGTTAATTAGTTCAATGCCCTCACCCCAAATCATTTGCAGGTATGTGGAGATCAGGTTGTTTCCATAGAACTTTCTGCAGTGGTGGAAATCTTCTACATTTGTACTGTCCAGTAAGGTAGCTACTGATGTACTATTGAGCACTTGAAATGTAATGGGTGTAACGAATTTTATATTTAAAGTTTTTTTTTTTTTTTTTTTGAGTCAAGTTACTACTCTCTCACCCAGGCTGGAGCACAGTGGCACAATCACGGCTCACCACAGCCTCGATATCCTGGACTCAGACCTCCCGAGTAGCTGGGACTACAGGCATATGCTACCACAACCAGCTATTTTTAAAAAGTTTTTTGTAGAGACAAGGTCACTCTATGTTGCCCAGGCTGGCCTCAAACTCCTGGAACCTCCTGGAGGCTCAAGCAACCTTCCTGCCTTGGCCTCCCAAAGTGCTAGGAGCAGGTATGAGCCACTGCCCCTGGCCTTACATTTTAATTTTAATTTATATAAATTTAAATATCCACACATGGCTGGTGGTTACCACGTGGCATAACAGTTCTGGAGTTCTTGTCCCAGGAGGATCTGGCCAGATTTACCAAAATCAGTGAAGGTTAATCAACAGAGATTAAAATCAAGTAACACACCAATGGGAATGGTCAATGAGGCATGAAAGAAAGAACCACCTGCCTGCCCACCTGGACCCACTCAGCCTTGAATGTCTGGAAGAACATGAGCCTGTTACTCAGATGCAGCAGGAAAGGAGGTGGGAAGGGCAACTCTCACGCAAGGTCGATCAGCCAAAAAGGAACTACCAGGCACAAACCAACCACAGAGCAAAGCTGGGCGGACAGCACAAAGCTGGGGTATCCAAAAGGAAAATGTAAGCAGGTTCAGATGCAAGTCCAATGTTTAAACATTGGAGATACTAGAAAAATCAATTGAATACAATCCAAAAGCCATTTCTTGACTATCCTCCTTCCATCCACAAATGTCTTTCTGAAGATTTCCTGTGTGCTCAGCACCAAGGGAGGTGGCTATTAAGAAATCTATAGCAACATCAGTCTTGGCCTTAAAGAAGCTTACAATTTTGCTCGAGACCAAATACACAGACCGACAACAGTGAGAAACTGACACGAGACAGTACTCAGTAGAGCACTGCATTGTATTTATTTAGCCTCAAAATGTACACACATAGACCAGTGAGAAACGTATCCGAGGTGGTACTCAGTAAAGCACTACATTGTATTTATTTAGTTGCATCTATAGCTTACCTGTCAACAATATGCACCGTGTGAGAGCTGAGTGTAGACTGCTGTCACCTGGAAGGGCTTCATGAGAAGCAGAAAGTGTGATTCAGACTCTGCAAATCTCAGGACTCAATTCGAGTTAGACAGGCATCCCAGACCCTTCACAACCTGGCTGCCACCTACCTGCAGCAGCATCCTTTATTACAGTGGTGCCCAACATTTTTGGCATCAGGGACTGGTTCCGTGCAAGACAATTTTTCACACCTCACTGCTAATGTAAATCTGTATTTGTAGCCACAACCCAGCGCTAGCATCACTGCCTCAGCTTCACCTTAGATTAACAGGCAATAGATTATCATAAGGAATGTGCAACCTAGATCCCTCATATGCGCAGTTCACAGTGGGGACCCCTGCTGTATTAGATCTACACCACCCCCTGTTTTTGCCAGAATGAGTGGCAGTTTCCCAAGGTGCCCGTCATCTCTCCGGCTGAGCCACTACATGGGCAGAACATGGTCTGGTGGACCTGCCTGGGATACCCAGACCCTGGAGCTGCAGACTGGTGACTGAATTCTGTCCTTACCAATTCCTAAGTGGGTGATGTCAGGTTTCCTACTTTGTAAAATGAGAGTAATAATATTATCCACCTATAGGGTTTCTATGAACATTAAATGAGATACACAGAGCAATCTATTTTGTATTACTTTTCATACTTAAAAACTACTTTACTGAAGTATTGACATACAAAAATCGGTGACTATTTAATGTATACAATTTAGTGAATTAAGAGATATATATACATCCATGAAACCATCAAGACAATCTATGCTATAACATAGCTATAGTTTCTACAAGTTTTCTTCCATATTTTATATACTATTTGTTTGTGTGATAAGGACACAAGGCATACCACTTAGCTTTTTTTTTTTTTTCTTTTTGAGTCAAGATCTCACTCTGTTGCCCAGGCTGGAGTGCAGTGGCACAATCATGGCTCACCACAGCCTTGACCTCCTGGACCCAGGTGATTTTCCTGTCTCCTAAGTAGCCCGGACTACATGTATGTGCCACCATGCCCAGCTAACTTTTTTGATTTTTTTTGTAGAGACTAGGTCTTGCTATGTCGCCCAGGCTGGTCTTGAACTCCTGGGCTCAAGCAATCCTCCTGCTTTGGTCTCCCAAAGTGCTGGGATTGCTGGCATGAGCCACCATGCTCAGCCTAGCATCTTTTAACTATACATCTTAATTATAAGCATTAAGCTTTCCAGTAGGTCCCTAATACCTATTCGTCTTGCATAACTGAAACTTTGTTCCCTCTGACTAATATGTTCCCATTCCTCCTTCTCCTGGTTCCTGTTGACCTCCAAAATACTCTCTGCTTCTACAAGCTTGGCTATTTCAGATTCCTCATACAAATGATATCATCCTCCAAGTTCATCCATGTCATCATAACATATGACAGGGTTTCCTTCTTTCTTAAGACTGAATATTATTCCATTGCGTATATATATACACACACACATATAAATATATTAATATAGATAACACATTTTCTTTATCTATTCATCTGTTGTTGGACGTTTATATCACTTCCATGTTCTGGTTATGGTGAATAATGCTGCAATGAACACAGGAGTGCAGATATCTACTGGACAGACTGATTTCATCTCCTGTGGATATACATCTAGAAGTGAAACTGCTGGATCATATGGTAGGCCTGTTTTGTAATCGTGAAGAAACTCAGCCCAGGCTCAGTGGCTCAGTCTGTAATCCCAGCACTTTGGGAGGCTGAAACAAGTGGATTACCTGAGACTGCGGGTTCAAGACCAGCTCGGGCAACTTGACAAGACCTTGTCTCTAAAATAAATAAAAAAAAATTAGCCGGGCATGGTAGCACACGCCTGTAGTTCCGGCTACTTGGAAGGCCAAGGCGAAAGGCTCTCCAGAGCCCAGCAGGTCGAGGCTGCGGTGACCATGAGCATGCCACTGCTCTCCAGCCTGGGCAACAGAGTGAGACTCCAACTTAAAAAAAAGAAAGAAACTCTGTACTGCTTTCCATAATGGCTGTACTAATTTACACTCCCACCCACAGCAATGTACAAGGCTTTTTTCCACATCCTCACTGACACATGTCATCTTTTGCTTTTCTGGTAATACTGATCCTAACTGGGGTGAGGTGAAATCTCAACATGTTTTAATTTGCATTTCCCTGATAATTCGTGATGTGATGTTGGGTACCTTTTCATAACCTTGTTGATCATGCGTGTGTCTTCTTTGGAAAATGACTATTCATTTTCTTTGCCCATTTTTAAATCTCTGTTAGTGGATTGCTGGCATTCACTATATAGTTTGGATATTAACCCTTTATTAGATATATGTTTTGAAAATATCTTCTCATTCCATAGGTTTCTTTTGCATTTTGTTGATTGTTTCTTTTGCTGTGCAGAAGTTTTTTACTTTACCCAACAACTTCCAATCCATCTTTTAAGGTTGTGGTCAGGTATTCCCTGTCCCAATAAATCTCCCCTGCTCTCTCTTCCCTTGCCTTCCTTTCACTTGTTGGGAATGGGAATCCTTCCTGAGGAACAGCCTATCAACCTCACCCAGAGCCAAGGAGATCATACACTCTGCTTCTCCTGAAACACTTCCAGTTTGTTTGGTGTCCCATGTAGTTTTTATCACTTGTCCCACCTGTTTTATTTTTCTATAAAATATTGTTGGTAGTGCTCACATTAAAATAAGTCAGAGTAACTTTGGTAGATGTCCACCCTATACTTCCAACTTCTATTGGTCTGGTCTGCAAATATGTAAGATACATGAGCAGTAAATAAGTTTCTCACATGAATGTAGGTTTAAATCTGAAAGATAATCAGCAAGAACTAGTCTGCTTTGTTGAGCTTTTCTAGATGAAAGTTGGAACATGTGATAACATCACCATTTTGAGAATTTGCTGCTACAAAGATGAAGTACATACAACACCTTCTGGCTTCAGAAGGTGGTGGGAGATGGATTCCACACCACTGCTCCTGCCAGGGATTTGGTGTAGTGGCCAGTTGTGTCTTGGCCAGTGTAGTGGTGGGAACGATGCACAAAGTTGCCAGGTCTCCGGTAAGTGTAGTAGGGAAAAAAAGAGAATTATACATTTGGTGTCTGTGCAAAATATGTGAGAATTAGAGATTGAGAAGCCCTGCAAGAAAGTGTATGATGCATTATCTAAATACTCCTGCTCTTGAGGTTTCCCATTTATAAAATAGGATAAAATTTCAGCTATTTTACTACTTGGTAACACTTATATTTAGCAATAAATGTTTTTAGTAGCAAATGAATAAAACAAAAATGTGCACTTTAAATGAAAAACTAAGTACTGAATTTCCATGTATCAAGAAAGATGATGAATACATAGCTTGTGCAAAATGTTTGATGACATTTACTATCCACCACTGGGGGTCCTGGTGATATCACTGACCACATTAAAATGAGATACAAAACTACTGAAGAAGCACCAACCTCACTACAAACATTAGAACTGCTTTGGTTTTTTTGTTTGTTTGCTTGCTTGTCTTTGAGTTGGAGTCTCATTCCGTCGCCCAGGCTGTAGTGCAGTGGTACGCTCATGGCCACCCCAGCGTCAACCTGCTGGGCTCAGGCGATCCTTCCACCCCAGCCTTCCAAGTAGCCAGAACTGCAAGCGTGCACTATTATGCCTGGCTAATTTTTTGATTTGTTGTAGAGATGAGGTCTCACCAAATTGCCCAGGCTGGTCTCGAACCCATGGGCTCAGGCAATCCTCTCATCTCGGCCTCCCAAAGTGCTGGGATTACAGGCTTGAGCCACTATGCCCGGCCTAGAACTGTTTTAAGAAGGCCATGCCCCCAAACAACAATTTCACATGTTCAGTTGCAGAAGGTGTGTTTACGTATCACCCTGTGAAGCATGACTTTTCATTTCGATCAAACAACAATTCTTCTAAATCAATTTCACTCATTTTAATTCCAAGTCTACATTACAAAAAGTGTACTGACAGTGGTACATGTGTTGGCAACATTAGCAAAAGAACAGTTGCACAAAGCCCATCTTATATTAGAATCCTCAGATACTTCAAATAGAAAATCAGTTCATTCCAATAAAGGTTTGATTTTTTTCCCATATACTTCATGAAATCAAAGTAAAACTTTTAGAAGCTTATTCTCAAGTAAAATATCTGATATTATTGGGAATGCTGTTATAAGTTCAGTTTAAAAGTTCAAGCATTAAAGATAAGATATATTTTGCAGTAATAATGGGAATACAAATTTTAAGGGAAGCACATATTCATGGAAAAATAATGTTCTTACTAAATTAAGAAAGCTACAGAATAGAATGTACTTAGAAATGGTTGTGGGCACATAATTCATAATTGTGTCCAAACCACAGTGATATTCCACTAAAGGAAATAGAAACTGTCGTTGTCAAAAGTGGTAAATATTTTTATATGTAAACAAAGTAACTAGAGTACAAATTCCTGTGACAGAGCTTATATTAAGTGTCCAATCACCTACTACCCACTTCCCCCGAAAAAACCAATACCAATCAAATGAAAAGACCCTAAATCAACAATAATAACAAAAACTCTAGCTTGTCAGTACACATTTTCTTTCTCTGTTACTCATCAGCAATCTGATTTTAGAAGTGTTTGAACCTTTGAATAACTACTTTGTAAATCAGCCTACGTCTTTTGGAATAATCCCTTAAATGTTAGTTGCATTTTAATGAAAATTAGTTGGAATATTTTAATAAATTATTCAATAAATGAAGTGCAAAAATTTCAGATTGTAAAGCTTTTTATGAATTGTAATTATCTAAAACAAGCTTACACAGGGACACGTTCAAATAGCGTCTACTGAAGCAAAGGAGAAAATGAACAGATTAAACTGTGGGAGCTCAGAAGTATACTACCTTGACTTGTGGGAAGGATCTTTTGATGGAGGTTCTACTTTTAATTGGATCAATTTATGTTCAGTACTGAAATGGAATATAATTAAAAAGGCCTGCAATTTTACCACATTTAACTTTGGTAAGACATTCAAAAGAATCATTATAAATAGAAATTATTTGACAAGTTGTGCCTTGTGAAAATATTTGTTGAGTAAAGATGGGTGAGGGCAAAAGACATACCTTGTAAAGTTATTTTGGTTGAAATATTAACACAGTTCAATATAAAAACATTAAAATTGAGAATACTCTTCATTTATCTGCATTTTCTCTGAACTTACTAAATAATTCAGTACCCATAGAGTATTTTCTCAGTTAAAAATACTTTGGACCACAGAGAAAGGTCAACTTCAAATTTATTAATCATAAAATATAGCTGTCAATGATGTGGCAGACAATCTTATTTTTATTTTTATTTTTGAGTCAGAGTCTCACTCTGTTACCCAGGCTGGAGTGAAGTGGCACACTCACGGCCACCGCAGCCTCAACCTGCTGGGTTCAGGCGATCCTTCTGCCTCAGCCTTCCAAGTACTTGGAACCACAGGCACGCACCACCAAGCCCAGCTAGTTTTTCTTGATTTATTGTAGAGACGAGATCTTGCCAAGTTGCTCAGGCTGGTCTCGAACACCTGGACACAGGTAGTCCTCTCACCTCAGTCTTCCAAAGTGCTGGGATTACAGGTATGAGCCACCGACCGTGCCTGGCATTATTTTTATAAAGTTATACTAACAAGCAACTTTATTATTTATGGTGTGGATATAGTATGTGTATATATATCTATATATATTTATAATATATATTTTTGAGTAGGAGTCTCAGTCTGTTGCCCAGGCTAGAGTACAGTGGCACGCTCGCTCATGACCACTGCAGCCTCGACTTGCTGGGCTCAGGTGATCCTTCTGCCTCAGTCTTCCAAGTAGCTGGAACAACAGGGGTGTGCCCCCACACCCTGCTAATTTTTTGATTTATTGTAGAGATGAGGTCTCGCCAAGTTACCCAGGTAGGTCTCCAACCCCTGGACTCAGTCAATCATCTTACTTCTGCCTCCCAAAGTTCTGGGGACAATCTTATTTTTAAAATTAAAAACAAAACAACGTTGAGGCTGGACTCGGTGGCTCATGCCTGTAATCCCAGCACGTTGGGAGGCAGAGGCGAGAAGACTGTCTGAGCCCAGGGATTTGAGATCAGCCTTTGCAACTTGGCAAGACCTCGTCTCTACAATACATGAAAAAATTAGATGGGTAGGGTGATGCACACCTGTAGTTCCAGCTACTTGAAAGGCTGAGGTGAAAGGATCACCTGAGCCCGGCAGATCGAAGTTGCAGTAGCCGTGAGCATGCCACTGTACTCCAGCCTGGGTGACAGGGTGAGACTCCCACTCAAAAAAAAAAAAGTCATTGAAATAAATACATGCTTTAAAAATGCCAGTGACTTACTGCATTGGAGACAGTCATGACTAAGAAACTGGTTATATAGTATTTGACTATGTACCAACAATTATTTTGCTTATATTTTCTTAATTAATTTTAAATTACTTATTTAAAATTTTGCTTTATGTACATAAAAATGTTATTTTCTATTTTACAAAGAATTTTATTTTTATATTCATTTTAAATGGAACTACTTACAGTTTTGTCACCATGCTAAAACAAATTTATTAGTCAATGTATAATTTCAAACACCATATAACTATCATTATGATTGTCACCACATAAATGTCATAAAGTATCATAACTGACACCTATCTCAAGAGCATCACAGGTTGGACACGTTCTGGGTCTACCCTAGCCATAGCTTGCACCAGACTGTGTCACTATTGTCTATATATCATTCTTTCCCACTAGACTGGAACCTCCTTGAGAACAAGGGTTTGATGTCACTGACTTTCTTTTAATAGCCTTTACCATGTGTCAGACACTGTTTAACTATTTTCATCCTCACTAACCTCTGAGATGGGCATTCTAATTACCCCCATTTGCAGATGAGAAAATTGAGGTGGGGGAAATGATAAAGTAATTCAACCACGGTTTGCGAGACAAAGTAGCAAATGTAAGAAGTCATATCTGTTCATTTCTGCTTGCCAGCAAAATTTTCCAAGCTCCTGACTTTGTGCAGTTCTTTGGAAAGAAGCTTTGAAGACAAACTAGTAGAGAGCACATAGCCCCCCATCTCCCTTGCCTGAGTCATATATTCCTTAAAAGAAATGACCCCAATCCTTGCCTTTTCCTATACGTAAGGTAACATCTGATTGGGTTAGTGATTATGCTTAATAATCTGTATAACCAGGTGTACTTTAGTAATCTATAACCAGATATACTCTTTTTAAAAAAAAAAAAACAAAAAAACAGGATTTATTGAGAGGACAGAAAAGCTCCCAGAGTGGGAGGGGACCCAAAGCGGTTGCCCCAAGATATAATCTTACGCCCAAACCTTAATGTGAATTTGCACATACTGAATCTTCATCACCTTTATATACATTGTGAGCTGTAACACTGCTTTGTAGCAGCCTGCCTGATCTGTTCCCAGGCCATAGCCTTCAGTAAGACTTCTGAATAAAACTAGATTTAATTCTTTAAAATCTTGGCCTTTTTCTTTCTTTCTTTCTTTCAATCAACAGATTCCACATCCTAGACTCGGTTGAGATTTGAGCTGAGGCAGTCTGGCTGTGGAGTCCAAGTTCCTAACCACTCCCTACTGACCCTCTCTGGGTAAATGCTTTCAGTCAATGTTTGTGGAATGAATAAAAGCTGAATGAATGAATGAATGAATGAGCAGGGAGAGGGCAATGGTAATCATTGCAACAATGATGAGTAAAAAGATCACAGTGAGGGGGAGTGCCCACCACACAGCTTCCTAATCACACGCCAGGACTGGAAGGTTCTGAGAGGCAACCAGCACTTTTCAAGGGAAAGTGACTTACCTTAAGTAAACATGGTTATTTACACAGCACACCAGCTGCCAGATGCAAGGAGTCAAGAAAACAAACGGTTTTTCCCCTGCTAATAACAGAGGCTGCCTCGTTTGGGCTGTTTACTCAGACACTAAAAACCGGATGCTCTCTCTGACTAAAACAAGGATGATGTGTACCCGTCCTATCAGGCCCTGGTGACAGGCTTGGCCTGGAACTTGGGCCTGAAGGACAAAAGTCAAGCCTTGAAGTACTCCCAAATGTCTGGGGTTGGAGGTAGGGGATGGTAGCGCCATCAGCTGAGGATCTGAGAGTGAAGGCCAAGAGGAATGCTAACATTCTGTTCTGTGGGACCTGATAATGCCTTTGAGTTGGAATCTTGGAAAAGACTTGTCAGGGGCAGGTCAGGCTTGCTGAGTGGTTGAAAAAAAATGAGGCAAGGCTGAGAGAGGGCAGGGGTCTGGGTTGCCTCTAGGGTAATGAGGAGGATTCAGCAGTGTTCCTGGCAGAAGAGAGGCTTGGGGTAAGGGAGACACAGTTGCCTTCCAGTGGAAGGATAAGAAGACATCACTTGGAGAAGGAAAACGACAACCACTGTCATACCCAGTTCACCCCTGCCTCCTCCCTCCAGCACACCCGGGAGGGAAGTCCATGTGTCTCCAAGTCTGAGACTCCTTCCCTCCTGCTTACCCCTGCCTTTCTTTCAGCGTCAGATCCACAGAGTGGTAGTTCTTACCCAACCCTGCTTCCTTATCTTACATAGGTGTTTCTCTCCAAGATACCTGCACCTTTCAATCTTGTTCCAGCATCTGTTTCTTGCAGGACTGAAACTGACATGCTTCCCACAACTCAGCAAGTGACATTGTTTTTTAAAGACCCAGAGAAAATTCTTGTGTCATATTCTTTGATATGTCCTGTTATCAAGGACCCAAGATGCATGGTTAATGGGTTCACTTATTCAGTTAGGTGTTCATTTAAATCCATCACTTTAGTATGTATTAATTAAGCACCGCTGAATGCCAGGAACTGTGCTGAATTCTGGGAATGTAACAGTAAACAGACATATCCTGTCTAGGTGACTTGGAAAATGAAACACTGTGAAGAGTGCAGGGAGGAAGACTCACTCTCAGCATAGCTGAAACTTAACGCAACATAAGGGGGACCCGAACAACCTGGAATTTATTTATAAAAAATTGTGTGTTTATTCTTACATGTTTAAATATCAGTCACTTTCAAAGACTCTCTGTTTGATGCAATATACCTATCCAGACTCTTTTTCCATTGCTCAAAACAGTTTTTGAACTCCTCATTTTTGATGCCTTTGAGACCAGACACGTGGCTCTCACCTGTAATCCCATCACTTTGGAAGGTCAAAGTGAGAGAATTGCCTAAGCCTAGGGAGTTAAGACCAGCCTGGATGACTCGGCAAGATCTCATCTCTACAACTAAAAAAAAAAAAAAAAAAAAAAAAGAGTCGGCCATGGTGGCACGAGCTTGTAGTTACAGCTGTTTGGATGGCTGAGGCCGAGGCCAAAGGATCTCCTGAGCCCAGCAGGTGGAGGATGAGGTAGCCCTGAGCGAGCTACTGCACTCCATCCTGGATGACAGAGTAAGACCCTAACTCAAAAAAAGAAATATATATATTGATGCCTTTTAATGTTTCTGCTGTTTTTTTGTTTCACTCCTTCCACATTGGCAAAATGTTTCCCTTTGAGGACTTTTTTAATCCGGGGAAACAAACAAATAAAAACAAAAAAAAAAGTTGCTTGGGGTGAGATCAGGTGAATAGGGAGGGCGGGGCATGGGGGTTGTGCCGGTTTTGGCCAAAAACTGCAGAACACTCAGCACGTGTAGACAGGTGCACCCATCACAAAATAGGCAAATACGTTGAAAGAATCTCCAAAAAAAATTCACTGAAGCCAAACGCAGCCTCTCACAACAACACTACCTGGTACAATGATGCCAGTGGGTCCCTAGAACACTCACCTAGCAGAGGAAGCCTGAACTTCAAAAAATAATTCCTCATAGATCCCACCTAAGGAAAAAACAGGTGAGATGATCATCCCACCAGATCACAAAGATCTTCAGTTCCACATCGAAACTTCTGCTGTGGCTGGATCCCTTCCACACTAGCATATTCATTTCTTCCCACCAGCACCTCCATGGCAAGAATGCAGCTTGGCCTGCTGACTTCTACGGTAGCACTTGCAGGTTGGCATGTGCCAGCTACCTTTTCTGCCTTCAATTCCCACCACCACCTACGAGGCAGGCAAAACACTTCCACTTGGCTGGAGCCACCAGAAAGCAGATCTACATAAAGTGCCACAAAGGTCATCCAGTTGGGCCAGCTCCAGGCCAGAGAAGGAGCTGAGGTCCGGCCAAAGTTTGCATCGGAGGCTGAGGCAGTGGGATGAGAATGGCCTCAGCAGAGTCCGGGGGCAGCTTCTGTGGGACCCAAAGGAGCCAGAGACCACTGCAGCCTGTCAGGCTCTTGGAGAAGACCAGCCCCTGGGCTAGTGGGCCTGTCTCTGCCACAGTCACACTTAGGGCTGTGGTTAAAGGACCGGCCTCAGGGAGGGAGTGGGTTTGAATTCCAACTCTGCCACCCTCACCCTGTGACAAAGAGCAAGTCCTTTAACTTCTCTAGGTCTCAGTTTCCTCTGCTGCAGAGGAGAGAGAATAGCTGCACCTCCCTCACTGGGCTGTTGTGAGGATTAAATGAGATAATATGCAGAAAGCACACAGCACTGTGCAAGCCAACTTGAAGCGCAACGATTATTCTAGTTTGCCTGGTTCTAGCCTCTAACCATGTGTCGTTATACGTTTGCCTACTTCCCCACAAAAAAGGAAAAATAAAATGTAAATTCCTTCTGCTTTCATGGGGAGCTTTCTGCAATTATACCCATCAGAAAGAGTCAGGAGCCCACGGACTCTTCACAGACACACTAGTCAAACCCACGGACTAAAATGTCCCATCAGCCTCTGAGGAGCCTCTACTTGGTCCACTCATGGCCACCCTGGGAGAAATAAGGGCCTTGAGTAAAACAATGGGATGGATTGTGCCTCTTAGAGGAATTTCATCTGTGACTGAGTAACAGGTTTTGATCTCAGGCTCGCTGCCAGCTAGGAAGTGAAACCCTTTCCGGAACACTTGCTGTTTTGTTGGTTTTCCCCTGGAGATTTAATGATTTCACCTAGAAACTTTCAGCTGACAAGTGCACTCTGTGCAGAGCGTACCCCTGTAAAAACGGATGAGGTATTTTATGGATTCCCCAACACACTCTTTCTTGAGGGTGGGGATGTCCTAAATCAACCATTGGACACCCCCACGGGTATGCATTTCTTGTTACCAAAGTGAATTCTGGGGCTGTCCATGTGACACAAGGTAGCCACCCTGAAAGTCTTTTTTTTTTTTTTTGTAACCCAAAGACCCAAACAAGAGAATGAGAAAGAGAAAAGGCCCTTGTTTCTGCTGACAGGTTTATCGTAAGAATTTGGATGGTGAAGCGGGTTTCAATTTGAAGAGCTTCTAGGCAGGGTTGGCGTTGGGAGCAGGGGCTGAGGGCGCTTCTAGACCTTTCCACATTCATTCCAAGCAGAGTGATTACAAATCAGCTCGGCAGATGGCAGCACAGACCCCCATGTGGTGGGCTGTCTTGGGCAAACGGCAGATGTGGAACCATGGAAGAAAAATGGGAAAACTTTCTGTGTGTTCTTCATTTCTTCCCATTTAAAATTCCACCGTATTTGTAACTTCAGATCAAGAGGACTAATATGGGCAACTCCTCAGGGAGGTCAGCTCTCCTGTCCTTCCCTTTCATCTTGTCAACCAGTTGTGATGGGATCCACAGGCTGCCTCGTGAAAGCCAGGCCTGAACCACCAGTAAAGGCGGCTATAAATACCCTTCTTGGCAGCTGGCTTCAGTGGGGCGCCCACAGCTGAGGGGTGGGAGCCCCGGGAAGCACCTGCACCTCTTTGGGGCACATCCGAGTCGGGCCTGGCTTCCCACCCTCAGCCTTTGAACGGCCGACCTTTTCCAGCTTTGAGGAAGCCCTGGTGGCCCTCCAGCCTCCCAGATGTGTGAACAAGATCCCTGCTCCCACCAAGCGCCTTTCAACTCAGAGCTGGAGTTTTATTTTCACAAGGACTGATGCAACTGACGAGCCTAGGGTAAATGAGAAGGCAGGAGAGGCGAGGAGAAAGGGAAATAAGCTCTTTTTGTAGAATGCCTTTCTCCTGATTTCACTTGTTTGGGGAAGCGTGAAACAACCACTAATCAGTCAGGCCTCTTTCCCTTGATGAGTGGGAAACTTGACAACTGGAGTTAAAAAAAATCGTTGAATAAATATTTCTTTCTTTCTTTCTTTCTTTTGCCTTGTTTTATTTATGAAGCATGGGCTACAAGATCCCTTATGGGCATTTTAAATAACCACTAGCAAGTCACAACAGCAGCTAATGGCCAATTGTAAATGGAGTTCTGCTGTGAGGTTGTCAGTCAAAGTGAGACAGTATTTAAAAACCGGGCTGCAGACGAGATGAGGGCGTTTAAAGACCCATTGGACAACAGTTCTCACACTTCGGCGAGCAGAAGAATTGCCTGGAACACTTGTTTAAGAGACGGACCCCTGGTTCCCACCTCTGGAGATCTGAAACTATGTAGGCCAGGCCCAGGAACCTGCGTTTGCGTCCATACATCATTCCAACCTGAATACTCTGGGGCGGGCCTACACTTTGAGAGACAATGCTCTACAACAGAAGTTCCCAAAGGGAGGGCCCCCAATCAGCAGCAACAGGAAATGTGTTGGAAATACTGATGCCTAGGCCAACCCCAGATAGACAGAATCTGAAACTTTGGGGGTAGGGCCCAGCAATCTGTTTTAACAAACCTCCAGATGATTCTGAAGCCCACTCTACGTTGACAGACACGGCCCTAAGAGATTTCTTACAAGCAAGGAGCGCAAACGCTGGAACAGTGGTGATCCCAATGCACAGCCAGGATTGAGAACCACCATTCTGGATTCTTCCACTGGGATCTAAATGCTAATTGCACTCTCTTGCCCCCTGTTTTTCTGAGCATTTTGAACCAAGTGAGTTAATAAGGTGAAGGGGAGAAAATGTGGGCTTTGTCTCAGGTAGACAAAGACTTGAGCTCTTCATCACCTTCTTCCCCTGTGAAAAGGAAGGAATGTTGCCTTCCCCACAGCAGTGCTGTGAAGAGGAGAGAGACAAAATCTGGGAAAACACTTAGCCAGTGTCTGGCACCCTGTAGAAGCTTGAGTTTCCTCCGTGTCTTTTTGCAATTTTTATTTCCCTTAGTTTAATTGGGGTCTGGAATGAGATTCTTAATCTTTATAGGAGTATAGCTTGAGGGTTTACTCATCAGAGAGTATCACAGGACTCACTTTAAAATTCATCTCTCATTTCAGGGTAAATGTATGGAGAGCTCAGTGAATAACCTTGATGTTAAAGACGACTGGTGGTCTTAGTGTGGAAGCAGCTAGAATTAAGCACAGCCTGAATATCCACTTTGCAATGAGTCACTTTCTCTTCTATTCATTCATGTCTCAATAATGGGCAAAAACCTTATACTGTATATATATGATAGTGTATATATAATTTTTTTTTTGAGTCGGCTCTCCCTCTGTTGCCCAGTCTTGAGTGCAGTGGTACATTCACTGCTCACTGTGTACCTGCAGTTCCAGCTACTTGGAAGGATGAGGTGGAAGGATGACCTGAGCCCAGCAGTTCAAGGCTTCAGTGGCTATGATTGCACCATGACACTCTAGCATGGATGACAGCGTGAGACTCTGACTCAAAAAAAAAAGGAGATTCATCAACCACTTTGGCATGAAGTTGTGTTGCCTGTGTTGTATATTTCAAACAATACATAAAGGTTTTATTGATCCTAAATAAATACTTGACAATGACCACTTCAATAGATTCTGTAGATGAAATGGCCACAAATATGCCACAAAAATATCCAAATGTGCCACAAACTACTCTAAACATGTAGTGCAGAATTTACACAAGCCACGTTTGTAGGAGTGAAGTGAGAACCCATCCATGTGCAAGGATCCAGTGTTCCACATACTCGCATTAAAATGGGGGGTGTAAGGTTTTTTGTGTGATCAAGCCCTGTGGTGGTGTGCAGCCACAGTGGCCAACTAGTCTAACTTGCAGTGAGGTAAGCAACAGCCCTGGGGGCAGAGAGGGATGGCTGTACCTGAAGCACACTGCCAACTTGAACTTCAGCAAACATTTGCTGAGGGCCTGTCAGGTGCAGAGCACATTTGCATGCACAGTCTCATCCAAGGTTCACAAGCAGTTATCACCATCTTATAGACGAGGACTTGAGGTACAGGGCCATGAAGGCATTGAACAGACGCTGTGCAGCCAGTTACTAGCAGAATCAGCACATTAACCCAGGTCTTCTGGCTCTAGATCCAGTGTTGTTCTATTACACCACAGTTGTTTCCTTCCAAAAAGCAAAGTGAACATCCCAAACTGTCACTGATTTGGAATTTCTATATCAGTTTTACAGATGACAAAATGAATACAAGGCAGGAGGCTTTAAAGAAAGATATTATTCTAATCCATTCATCCAACCATAGGCCATTGGGAAATAAAAACGAAGGAGAGACTCAGGCTGACTGGGCTCCTGGTGTCAAGAACGTGCTGTTGTCTGCCGCGTTACCCACAAGGAGGAGGAGCTGAGAAGCTGAACCAGGCAGGGAAACAAGGAATGTTGTTTCATTTATCCCAGAAGTAGTTTCTTGCTTTTGCTTGCTGGTTCACTTATTCATTCATTCATCTAGTCTTTATTCATTCATGGTTTTTTTATAAGTGAGACAACTTTGTTTACTCATATATCTTCTAAAACAATTTTAGAAAATGATATATCCTCTTGACCTTTATAAAGATGAGATTTAAAGTTTCGAATTCTGTGTTTAAATAGTTGCAAAGATGTAATTCTGGCCTATAGTCAATATTGACAATTTACAATAAAACGTTAATGCACGCATGTATATATGACCAAAGGAATATAGATACCAATTGTATATTTCTTTGATTCAAAGGAGCATAGATAGCAGTTATAGATTTATCATCCAAAATTTTAAAATACATGCACAACCTTTTCATGGTAAGAACTTTTTTCCTTGAGCTCATATTTCCATTTCATTTCACCAACACTACCCCAGTTTTAAGGCATTTCATACTTAAAAACCCATTATTAATCACCCTATCATAATTCTATGTAGAAATAATATGTCAAATTGATTTTTAAACATTTCCTGTAATCTTAAGATTTTAGGTGTTAAAACTTCTGGGTTGAGTTATCATCAAAATTATGAAAACAAAATTAATCAGAACAACATAAATATGACAACTTTAGCAGTATAAAATCAGGAGAAGTATGCCTTTCTTTTTGAGCACAAAAGGCATCTGGGTAAGGGAAAACTTTCTCATGATATTTCCCTGCAGGCATGTTCACAGCCTGATCTTATTAGGAAAGAGTACCTGTCTAAGATCTGGAAATTAATTCCCTGAAATAGATCCAATCTAGCATACCCCAGCTGGGAATGCTGCTTCCCTGGGAGCCAAAAGCACATGAACAAGTAACCACAGCACAAGTCGGATGTGTCAAGTGTACCTGGTAGGGACTAGGTAAGAGATAAGCCCCATTTAAATGGGAAATCTGGCATAAAGAATGGTTAGCTAGACAAAGGATGATTACCTACTAAAAGGCATAAAAGAGAACTGTAAGGGGTCATGGAAGTAGAAACTGCAGAAGGAAGGAAAGAACTTAGAGATTCACGGGAGAGTCCTGCAAGGCTGCGGTGAAGACCTTTGGAGAGAGGGTGTCATGGCTGCAGGAAGGAAAAAACAGGCTGCTGCAAGAGCGCTCACTGCAGCGCCCTGAGAGCCATCACCCCTAGGATGGACACTGCTGGGACCCTCTGCACCCCAATGTGCTCACGACTATGTGGGAAACAACCCAGGGAAATAGTGTCCCTTCCTTCCTTGCCAGCTTTGCAATCTCCCTGCAGCGCCCTCTATTGGCAGAGCCCAACACTGACCGTGCTGTCAAAGGAGAAATTTAACAATTCACAAAGCAAAAGAAAAAAGGGTGGTTTGGAACCACAAGGCAATAAATTAACTGGAACAAACATCAGGAGAAAAGTACAGTTAACAGATTAGGGAATCCAGAAAAAAGGTAAATGACTTCTACTCTTCCAGATCAATAGACTGACGGACTCTATCCTGGATCCTGATCTAACGCCTTCAGGCTCATGTAAAAACTGCAGAGTAAGCAGAAACGAAATGACTCCCTTGCCAGGATGCCTAGGGCTGAGGGTCTTTCCCCAAGCTCACAAAACTTTGACTTTGTTCCTGTGTGCACAGCATGGGGAGCCGTTTTCTCACGTGTTCAGAAAGCTCAACCAGGATTCTGGAGGTGAGAATTGTTGATCTGTCATCCAAGCCATGGCCGGTCCCCACAACCAGTCCTTCGAGATTGCTTTACTGCTGAGTTCCCATCCAAGAACAGAATGGCAGAGGGCAGAGGATACACTATTTTGATTTCTCATATTTCTGCTCTGCTTGGAAGTGATTTTCACACAGCCCCCAAATTGGCACACATGCACACACTTCCCTCTCACCAACCCCCCTTCAGTCTTATCGCTGCAGTCAGGAAGACAGTATAAAAAAAATTCGTGTTAGTGCCAACCAACTGCGACAGGATTTTATTTCAAAATCACTCTCTGTTGGCTTTCCTGGTATGAAACTCCCTGCCACATTCTATAAAACACCCCATTAGCTGCCTCAAACGTCTTTAGAAAGTAGCCTACCGAAAGGCTGCATGATGTGTGGAATGTGTCCTGGCTAAGTATCGGAGGCGGAGGTAATTCCGTTTCTACCTCTGTGTTTGAGAAAATCACTCAGCTTCTCATCGCCTCCCTAGGCATCTCCCCCTGAGATCCTCCCCCAAGATGCCTCCCCCTGAGGCATCTCCCCTCTTGCTGAGGCCTCAGAACCATGTTTACAGTCATCAGCCTCATGTTCGTGGGATTGAGCACTGTCGGGGTGGAAGAGGTCAAGGGGATTTCTTAGGAAAGCTCTTGTCTACACAGTCCGGGTAGAGCTGCACCCACAGCTCTTTTCTATGCCCTGTAATTTACATTACTTTGTTTTAGTTTTTTTAGCCAGGGTCTCACTTTGTCACCCAGGGCTCAACCAGGGCACAACCCTGAGTTCGCTGCATCTTTGAATACTTGGACTCAAGGAATCCTTCTGCCTCAGTCTCCAGAATAGCTGGGACTACAGGTGTGTGCAACCGTGCCCAGCTAATTTTTTGATTTTTTTTTTTTTCGTATAGACGAGTTCTCACTATATAACCCAGGCTGATCTTGAATCCTGGGCTTAAGCAATCCTCCCACCTTAACCTCCCAGAATGCTGGGATTACAGACATGAACCACTGCACCCGGCTAGTTTTTTTGTTTGTTTTAATTAGAGTATAATATACATAAAATACACAAATTGATGACTTTTGACATAAATATATGCCTGTGTAACAACTTTTTGATTTTTTTGAGTCAGGGTCTCTATCGCCCAGGTTGGAGTGCAATGGCATGATCACGACAATCACGGCTCACGGCAGCCTCAACCTCCTGGGCTTAGGCAGTCCTTCCACCTAAGCATCCCAAGTAGCTGGGACTACAGGCACATGCCACCACGCCCAGCTAATTTTTTGATTGTAGAGACAAGGTTTCACTATGTTGCCTCAAACTGGTCTCAAACTCCTGGGCTGGTCTCAAACTCCTGGGCTCAGGCAATATGCTAGCCTTGGCCTCCCAAAGGGCTGGGATTACTGGTGTGAGCCACTGCACCTGGCCTGAAACAACCTTTGATCACAACATAACATCAAATGACCCAAAAAGATCCCTTGTGTCCTTTCTTAGTCAATATATGTCCTTTAGAAGTAATCACTGTTCTGACTTCCATTGCTATAGATCCATTTTTTCTCTTCTTGGACTTTATATACATGAAATCTGGCAGTATATACTCATCTGCATCTGATTTCTTTCATCTAACACTGTCTATGATATTCGTCCACAGGGAGCTCTCTCTCTCTTTTATTGCAGAATAGTATTCTGCTGTATGAATATACAATAATTTATCCATTCTACTGTTGATGGACATTTGGGTGGTTTCCAGCTTGGGATTATTATGAATTAAGCTTCTACACACATTCTTGTACACATCATTTGGTGGACACATAGATGTGTTTTTCTTGGGTATTGTATCAGTTCATCCAGAAGAGCACAACTAAATAATTTGAATAGAAAAAGTTTAACATAAAGAATGTTTATAACAGGAGTAACCAGGATTGGTTAGTAGAAAGAGAAAGCTAAAGAATACACAAAGAGCAGTTACCAACCCTGGGGATGTGTCAGAAGGCTCAAGGAAGATCCACCTGCTACCTCTGCCTCAGGGCTGAAGTATAGATCTTATTGGAGAGAGCATAGCCATGGCTCACTGAATAGCACAGAAATCGCTAGAGTGCTGCCCTGATGGAAACTTCCGGAAATCTGCTCTTTGGAAGGTGCCTGGAAATCTATTATCTAGGGTGCCAGGAAAAGCAGTTCTCAGGGCACTGTCATACCTGAGGCACTTACTACAAAATTGACTGAAGGGGTTACCTGGGAAAGCTGTAAGCCACTGGGTGCCGCTGGCTACCGCTGGCTACCATGCACGGCAGAAGCTGGGAACTGGAACAGTATATACTCGTCTGGAACAGTTACAAATATCTGGAAGCTGGGAAGGCTCACATCTGCAGAAGTTGGAGAAGCCATGTGTACTGCAGGTGCTGGGCACTGGGGAGGCTGCATGTGCTTTGAGCACATTATGGGAGCCAGAGAGGTGAGTACCCTGGAACCAGGAAGCAAAACTCTTCCCCTGCAATGTCTCACCAGCAGGTTTTACTTAACAAGCTTCAGTGCCAGCTGGCAAAGGAAAAAATGCTGAGAAGGCCCAGGTTCGTCTTAACAGAGCAGTCAAAAAGGGTCAGTTTGTTACTGAGAGACAATAAACCAATAACTGGCACAGGTATATACATAGCATGGAGCTGCTGGGTCATAGAGTTGCTGCAAATTTAGTTTTAGTGGATTTTGCCCAATAGATTTCCAAAGACATGTACCAATTGACAATCTCACAAGTAATGTATAAGAATTCTGGTTACTTTGTATGCTTGCCAACACTTTATAGTGTCAGTTTTTCTAATGTTAGACATTCTGGTGAGTATTAAGTGGTATTTCATTGTGATTTTATTTAGTATTTCCTTGCTGTATAATGATGTTGAGAACCTCTTCATCTGCTTATTGGATATTTGAATATCCTCCTTAGTAAAGAGCCTGTTCAAGTCTGTTGCCCATTTTTTATTAAGTTGTCTTTTCTTACTGATTCAGAGTATGTTTTACATTTGCTGGAGATAAGTCTTCTATCAGATGTGAATGTTGCAAATATATTTTCCCAATATGTGGTTTGACTACCTTACTTTTTTTTTTTTGAAACAAAGTTTATTAGAAAAAGAAAGGAGACAAGAGAGGGTGACATGATAGAGCTGACACAGGTGAAAGAAACTACCAAACTACCTTACTTTTTAATATATATTCATAGAGACAGAAGAGAAGATCACAATACTATATTTTCCAATAAGTGTATTAACTCTCTTAGGATAAATACTAACAGCCATATAGTCATGGTGACATGTTTATATAATTGGAATAAAACAATCTTTTAGAATTCATCTGTGCACTTGCCTAAGAAGGCAAATAAATATGTTAAGAATTATCATAATCCATTTAAAATATTTGTTCTTGACCAGGCTCAGTGGTTCAGCCTGTAATCCCAGCACTTTGGAAGGCTGAGGAGAGTGGATTGCCTGAGCCCGCAGGTTTGAGACCCACCTGAGCAAGTTGGCGAGACCTTGTCTCTATAACAAATAAAAAATTAGCCTGGCATGGTATTACACACTTGTAGTTCTGGCTACTTGGAAGGCTGAGGCGGGAGGATCGCAGAAGCCCAGCAGGTCGAGTCTGTAGTGGCTGGGAACATAACACTGCACTCCAGTCTGGGAGACAGAGTGAGATTCCAACTTCAAAAAAAAAAAAAATTTGTTCTTTCAGTCTGCCAGTTCTAAAGTCAAAGATTTCTAAAGATGAGGAAAAGATTCAGGATTTGGATCAATTAGACTTAGATTGTCTTCCTCGATTTCCAAGGAGACATCCTGCTTAAAAATCAACAGTGAGACAATGCCACTTCTAAGTACTTCAGTGGCAACTATTCTTCCCTGTCATGGTGCTTTATAATTATCAGCTGTTTTCCTTTTCAACATTAAGTTCCTTGAAAGCAGGAACCAAAAATTCTTATTCACATTTATAACCCCAGGGCTAGCCCAGGAACTGCTTGTACTCAATGAGTGTTCCTTGAATGTCCCCATTAAATCACAGTCATCATCTATTCCAGATGTGAGTTGAGACACAAACGGGGTTTTTACTTATGGCCATTTTTAACTGACATTGGTGCTGATGGTAGACAACAAGGGGAGAAATGGGAATCTGGAAGAAAAATCTGATTCCTTGAGGCCTGAACCATGGGGCATCAGAAGCCCCAGCACAATCCTCCTGAGATGAGAACTGATGAGAGAGGGGAAAACAGAATTTACTTTAGACCAAGAAGGGAACAGGGGGATCTGACGTAGTGCCAGAGGGACGGTTGGCTGGACAGAAGCCAGTGCGGGAACCCCTCAGCAGAACTCACCAAGTACAACTGCCTATGAAACTCACCGAGCAGACTTGACACCAAAGCCCAGGCTGCACCGCAGACCAGCTGATTCAGAATGGGGGTAGGTGGGCACTTGTATTTTTTAAAGGACCCCAGGTGATTCTGATGCACAGGAAAGATTACAAAAGCCTACTCGAGAGCAAAATGAGGTTGGAGGGCCTCTAGACATTGACCTTGACATTTGTATTAAGAAAAGACTGATTTATGTGAATTCCCATGGAAGAACCTACCAATTGGAGGTCTGAGTGCAGCAAAGTAAGCAGTTTTATTTTCTCGCCATTTTCTTTACTTATTTTTAAAGACTTTAGAATCATAGGGTATATGTGAACATTTGTTACAGAGGTACACTGCATGAAGGTGAGGTTCAGGCTTTTAATGAGCCCTCCCCCTCACTCAATAGTGGGCATAAAGAGAAGGCCACAGTGCTTTTGTTTGTTTGTTTGTTTTTTGGGTTTTTTTTGAGTTGGAGTCTCACTCTGTCGCCCAGACTGGAGTGCAGTGGCCACTCCCGGCCACCGCAGCCTCGACCTGCTGGGCTCCGGCGATCCTTCTGCCTCAGCCTTCCGAGTAGCTGGAATTACAGGCGCGCGCTACTATGCCCGGCTGATTTTTTGATTTATTGTAGAGATGAGGTCTTGCTGCCCAGGCAGGTCTCGAACCCGCGGGCTCTGGCAATTCATTCACCTCTGTCACCCAGGCTGGAGTGTAGTGGCACGCTCACACCCACCTCAACCTTGACCTGCTGGGCTTAGGTGATCCTTCCGCCTCAGACTCCCAAGTAACTGGAACTACAAGTGCATGCTACCACGCCTGGCATACTCTTTTGATTTATTATAGAGATGAGGGCTCACCAAGTTGCCCAGGCTGGTCTCAAACCCCCGGACTCAGGCAATCTTCTCAACTTGGCCTGTCAAAGTGCTGGGATTACAGGCTGAGCCACCAAGCCTGGCCTAAAGTAAGTAGTTTTAATCTAGGTCTGAGGGGTAGGTTTCTTTCACTGAAAACAGAAAAGCAGTAAACACACACACACACACACACACACACACACACACACACACACACACACACACAAAGAGTTTCTGATTTTAAACTGGAAGTAGGAAAAATTAGGAAGCACAGAAGGTGACCACCTGAATTAAAAAGCCACACATAGCAAATTAGATTGTATCCCTGTTTGCTACAATTATTACAATTAGCCAGCTGTATCCATTTTGTTCTCTGAGAATGCTTCCTGCTGTGGTGAAGTCATTTTAGTGATTAAAAAGTTGAGGCTGTGGCATGGAGGACCTTGAACACCAAGGTCAGGAGGGAAGCCACCCATGAGGCTTTACTGCACACTAGGAAATTTGTGCCTAGGGTAGTAGGTAGCTTCACTAGTGAATCGGCCTCAACTTTGGAATTCTACAATTCCATGATATACACCATTTCTAAAATGTGTGGTAAGCGTTATTTTTGTCTGACTTTTCTTATCAGTCTTGCTAATACCAACAACGCACCTTCGTAAGTCACTTTTCATGTGAATATAACTGGCAGTTACTGGAAGGGCTCGGGTCAAGCACGGAGAACTAGCAAACCTACGGGAAAGTTTTAAGCCCTGTAAACCTGAGGTTTAGAAAGAAAGTGCAAAGTCAACTGCAAGGTCCTTACCTTCCCATATAATGACATGACACTAGAAAATGAGAACAGAGGCAGTTAAGAGGCATTGTAATTGTTGCTATTGCTCTCCACTGAAATCTGTGGGTTCTGTGCCCCCAAAGAACCAACTGGATAAACCAGCTCTCCAGTCCTTTCCCGTCCCAGCCAAACTCACCCAGCCAAATGTTCGACAGCTCAATTTATTACAAGTCCAGATGAGCCATTCCAGTAGGTTGTTTGGATAAGGCTGACTTCAAAGAAGTTATTTTGCCAAAATAATTTCGCTCGAGGAGGAAAAATTATACCATTTTGGCAATGGGGGGGATACACTTAGCCATCAATAAACATACATTGTGTGACCACTATGTACCAGGCACTGTGCTAGGTGCCAAAGTCACTGAGGGATCTGAATCTGAGGAAGAAACAGAGTGCATAAGTTGACATACTAAAGTGTCATAACAGACAAATGCACAGGATGTCATGGGATCATCCAGCTGAGTCTTGGGGCCAGAAAGTTGTAATCAGGGGAGACTTCCTGGAGAAGTTGATACCTGAGTGAAATTTTAAAGGCAAGGTGGAGTCAAAGATGGGTTGAAGCCATGTACACTGACTTGTGAGAGCCAACTATGTACATTTCTTCCCAACTCTGCATTCAATGACTAGTTTGTAGCTTCAAATCAGCAATGGTATGAGTATTACACCTCAGAAATCAGCAAACCCTACCAATCAAAGGTTTTCCTCCTAGAGAGCCAGTAGTTAAACAATTACCAGCACATCACTGGTAGGTCATAGACCAGATGGAGGAAAAGCACTTTAGACAAGTGTACACCACAAGCAAAGGACTGGAGAAAATTCATAGAGGTGGGTTTTGGGCTTTGTTTTCTCTGGGCTGTAAAATGCACAGTTGTAATGGCGGGTGATAAATCAGGGAGACAAGGACTAGATTGTGGAGATTGTTATGTGCCATGATAAGACATTTCCACTTTTGTCCTGTAGAGGATGTGTAACCAAAGAAGCTTTAAGCTAGGGCGTGATATGAGGCTGGGCACAGTGGTTCATGCCTGTAATCCCATCACTTTGGAAGGCCAAGGTGGGAGAATTGCTTGAGCTCAGAAGTTTGAGACCAGCCTGGGCAACACAACAAGACCTCATCTCTACAAAAAATAGTAACAATTAGCCGGATGTGGTGGCTGCACCTGTAGCCCCTGCTACTCAGGAGACTGAGGCAGGAGGATTGCCTGAGCCAGGAGGTCAAGGCTGCAGTGAACCATGGTGGTGCCACTGCACTCCAGTCTGGGCGACAAAGTAAGACTTCAACTCAAAAATAAAAAAGCTAGGGTGTGATATGCTAAGATGTTCCTTTTGGAAACATCCTAATTTACAGCCACTGAAGCCTCCCCTTGATAATAAATAAAAAATATCTTACACAACCTAAATTGAGATTAAAGAGAATTCTTTCCTAAAACCACCCTTAAAGCCAAAATAGAATCAAAAGCAACACATTAAAGAAAAAAAGAAAACTCCAGAAGTTGACTCTGTCCCATCCTGTTTGTCTAACCACAGTGGCTCTGGGCACGTCCCACCTGTGAATGCAGGGGCCTCTCTTTTGAGCATGCTATTAGCCTGCAGCATACCTTAGGGCAGTAAATGCCAGTTTCCCTCTAGGGCACAGGCCTTGTTCAATTTCATGATTCTATTGAAAGGCAGGCCTCAGCTTTTTTGCCTGGGAACTATTGCGTGCTTACTTTGGCAACTTCTCTCGTTTTGTAGCTGTCCGAAAAGGATAAAGACAGGGTCATCAAAAAGACACAGAAGCTGCCAGTGACTTTCCTGGCTGTATTTTGAATGTAGCATCACGTTTTTTGTGTCATCTTTAAAGGAGTCACTTTAAAACTCCGTCCTAACAATTATCGTAATACTATAAGAAAAGGATTGGCAGTAGCAGGAAACAGGGGGCAGCGGGGGAGACGGGATTGGCAGTAGTGGGAATCTGCCATGAGGTGCACACCTCATCAACAAGGGTACCTGCATAATGAACATTTGTATACCTAACTCTGAATTGTACCCCACATCTTTAAAATAAAAAAAAAACTTGATCCTGTTTTATTGGTAAAATGCTCAGGATTATGGATGGACACCGTGACCATGTGACCTGAATAATGACATCTGCTACATTTTCCACTTGTGGTGAAAATGTCCATTATTACCAAAACAGCAAAACGTGGCAAAAATCAAGTGTACTAAATGACGTCTACTTTTCTTCTATTCAGGAACGTTTCCACATACTCTTTTGCTGGTACAAAGCAAGTGAGCCAGCTGTGTCTCTCCCCTCTTCCCCAGTACGATGTAATATGTTGGGCCGTTATTCTGCCAGGATTCTTCAACCAACATTCTCTCTTAAAACCAATCCTGGCCAGGCGCAGTGGCTCAAACCTGTAATCCCAGCACTTTGGGAGGCAGAGGTGGGAGGCTCTCTTGAGCCCAGAAGCTCAAGATCAGCCTGGGCAACATAGTGAGATTTCATCTCTACAAAAAAAAAAATAAATCAAAGAATTAACCAGGTTGTGGTGGTTTGCACCTATAATCCCAGTTACTTGGGAGGCGGAAGGATTGCCTGCACCCAGGAGTTTGAGACTAGGGTGAGCCAAGAGCGTGCCACTGCACTCCAGCCTGAATGACAGAGTAAGATGCCAACTCAAAAAAACAAAACAAAAAAACCTATCCCAGCAACTTTTGCTGCCATCTTCCACACTTATCTCTCCTAGACCCTGTCTTCCAAATTCTCATTCACTAATACCGCATCTCCACAACCTCGGTGGGCACAGCCAGAATTTTCCTTTTCAGTCTGAGTAGTTCCTTTTCAGTTTCAGTATTATATGCAAATCTCCTTCCATTTTGGTTTATTTCTAGTGGTTTTGAGCCTTTGTGGAGAATAAAAAGTAACATACATCTTATGTAACTAGAATTGAGAATAGATTGAAGAGAATTTACTCCTAAAACCACCCTCAAAGCCAAAAATAAAACAAAAAGCAAAATACAACAAATAAAAACAAAAAGTCTAGTTCCACTATCCAGATTTCCCATCACAATAGCATAATTTGTATCAGGTGGGTGACCAAGACACATGTGGCAGTTTGGGTCCAATTGTTAAGTGGAGGATTGTTAAAGAGTATACCACATAAGGAAGCTTGTCACGGTCCCCTACTGCTGAGGGAGAGTGCTCAAGGTAGGACAGACTTGCCAGGCATCCCCTAGTTGAAGGAGGTGTGGCTCAGACTGCCAGATAGCAGAGAAGTTTGCTATGGAGCTCAGTGTCTGGAGTTGCTGGGCCCCCTTTGGAGCACAGGTCAGGGAGCTGGCCATCAGAATAGGCGGCGTGAGCATGCCGTGGGAATCCAGAGCAGGAGAGAGTAGAGGCAGGAGCTCTTAAGAGCACATGGATGGTGGGGAGGTTTGGTTTTCATCAGAGATAGCTGTAGAAGGGCTGGACCTGGCCAAGGCTGCAAGGTTGCAGAGGGACCACATTCTGGGCCTGGGACACGGTCCACCAGAAGTTCTCAACCCCATACTGAGCCACCCCCAGACACAGCAGAGTGGCTTCTTTCCCCTGCAGTTGAAAAAGCTCAACACTTTTGGCTCCCTTATTTTTTTAAATCATGTATGTAAACAATACATAAAATACATCTTTTTTTATTTTATTGCTCACTCTCAAGGAGAAATACTTAAAGGAACCTCTTTGTGTATCACAGAGCATTTACAAAACGGTGCTTTTGGAGATGCAATACATTAATAAATGAGGCTGGGCATGGTGGCTCAAGCCTGTAATCCCAGCACTTTGGAAGGTGAGAGGATTGCCTGAGCCCACGGTGTGAGAACAGACTGGGCAACTTGGCAAGACTTCATCTCTACAATAAACCAAAAAATTAACCAGGCATGGTAGCACATGTCTGTAGTTCCAGCTACTTGGAAGGCTGAAGCTGAAGGATCGCCAAAGTCCAGTAGGTCGACGCTGGGGTGGCCATGAACGTGTCACTGCACTCCAGCCTGGGCGACGGAGTGAGAATCCAACTGAAAAAAATAAAATAAAATAAATGACAGAGGAGATCTAACATTCTTGTGGGAACTGAAAAACATGATCACTTTCTGTTTGTCTTAGTGCCTCAATACTGATCAGTGAGCTGTGTCGGACTTCTCACACCATCCCTGGACTTCAAGGAATAACTTTCCACTCATTCTGGTGTCAACTTGGGCCACTTGGCTGTGAGTTGCAGCTCTAAACAGGGTTACTGCAGTTTCTAGTGTGGTTTCCAAGTAACCGTGTCATTCCGTCCGGTCACTGAGCGAACTCTCTGGGCAATCTGACTCCAGTGTCTGACTGACCTCCCGAGCTCCGTTACAACTCCTTGTTCCAGGGTGCTCACACTTTCCACAGTTTAGAAACTGGATGACACCCCACTCTCTGCTTCCCATGATCTCTCCTTGAGAACACAAGCAAGGCCTACTGCGGTCGCTTGATTCTCTTGCTGATGCAAAGGGGTTCCCATCACCAGAGGCTGTGGGTCAGAGCCCGAGTTCTGAGACCAGAAGGACCCCATTTACAACATTTAGTTAAACCATGTGCTAAGTGTTGAAACCTCAGTTTTCTCACCTGTAAAATTGGGATAAAAGAGCATCTGTCCTTGTGTGATTGTTAGAATTAAATGGGGTCATCTATGTGGAGTCCTTGGAAAGTACCAGATGCAGGGTAAACACTTAGTGATAGTTATCATGACTATGCTCTCCTGATAGCCAAAACTCAGACTCCCAAAGAAGTAGCCAGTTAAGCTGTTCAGCCTTCTTCCCAAGGCTTACATTTTAGCTTACATTTATGCTTACAATTTTGAGCATCATTATTACCAACTAAAAAAGAGATGAGTTTTGATGGAATATTTTTTTTCCTCGCCCCTGGATTCACCCTCCGAGTAAAGAATTTGCAAGAATTTGCCTATGATTTTTTTTCTTTCTCTTTTTAATTCCACTGATGGTGTTGTTCATTATCCAGTTGAGAAGGTATTAGAATAAATTAATATTAAAATATTTAAATTTAGAACAATGTGTTTGAAATGCCATTAAGAAGATTTATCACCTGCAATGAGAAATCAGTGCTCCATTAGCTACAGTCTCTCTCCAGCAAGTTTGGAAATCTCTGTTCAGGTCATTACCCGGCACTACTCCTGCCCCTGTCCCCTGACGGCTGTCTGGACAGCTGTCACTGGGGTTTCTGAGGGCATGTTCTACTGACTCACTTTTCAACTCAGACACCTGCATCTGACTGGGTACTCGTGAATGTCATCAGCTTAGACACTGAGATGGGGCCAATGAGTGATATAGAGTGTTGTGGGTTGAATTGTGTCTCCCCTGAATTCTTACATTGAACCCTTAACCCTCAGAATCTCAGAATGTGACTGACTGCATCTGGAGATAGGGCCTCTAAGGGAAGATTTAGTTAAAATAAGGTCATTAGGGTGGGTCCTAATTCAGTCTGACTGTTGTCCTTGTTAGAGGAAGAAATTTGGGCCAGGTGAGATTACAGATCCCAGCACTTTGGGAGGCTGAGGTGGGAAGATTGCTTCATCCCAGGACTTTGAGACCAACCTGAGCAACATAGTAAGACTTCATCTCTACAAAAAAATTTAAAAATTTAGCAGGATGTGGTGGTGTGCATCTGTAATCCCAGCTACTTGGGAGACTGAGGCTGAAGGATCACCTGAGCCCAGGAGGTCAAGGCTGTAGTGAGCTGTGATTGTGCCACTGCACTCCAACCTGGGTGGCAGAGTGAGACTCAAAAGAAAAAAAGAAAAGAAAAGAAAAAAGAAAGAAAGAAAAATAGAAAGAAATTTGGATACAGACGGATACATCTGAGATACACAGAAAATAAAATTCCATGTGAGAAGGCAGGAAGAAGGTGGCTATTTGCAAGCCTAGGGAAAAGGCTCAGGAGAAACCAAACATGCTGACCTCTTAACCCTGGACTTCCAGCCTCTAGAACTGTGAGAAAAGAAATTTCTGTTGTTTAAGTCACACAGTCTGTGGTATTTTGTTATGTCAATCCTAGCAAACTAATATAGTAAGTCTCCTTTATTTGAGAAAGATATGTTTCAGGATCCTCAGAGGATGCCTGAAATTGTGGGTGGTACCTAGCTCTCATATGTGCTGTGTTTTTTTCCTAGACATACACTCCTATGATAAGGCTTAATTTATAAATTAGGCACAATAAGAGATAACAATAATAAACTAGAACAAAGATAACAATATGTCAGCATCACTACTCTTGCACTTTGGGGTCATTGTAAGTAAAATAACTGTTACTGTTCTTGAACACAAGCACTGGATACACAGCAATTGATCTCAGCACAGCGATGGCCACTAAGTGACTCGCGTGCATAGCCTGGATAATCTGAACAAAGAAATGATTCATGTCTGGGCAGGACAGAACAGCACAGTACCAGATTTTATCACACTACTCAGAATGGTGGGAAATGTAAGATGTATATGAGTTGTTTATTTCTGGAATTTTCCATTTAATATTTTCGGCCCATGGTGGACCTGAAACCACGGAAAGCAAAACTTCAGATAAAAGGGGACGACTGTACAGATTTTTTTTTGTTTGCTTGCTTTAAAAAAAAAAACTTTTATTTGTAAATGTATGCAACCAATTTTAGAGTATACAAATTGTTCTGCAATTTACCTTTGGCAATCAACACTATATTTTTGAGATCTGCTCATATTGATATCGATCTAAGATTATATTGTAGAGATTTCCATCCCACTAATAAATTACAACTTAGTTTTCAATCTCCCCCCCCGCTGCTTTTATTTTTGGTGGTTGTTAGGTACATCATAGCCATGGCCTTTCTTATACATGCAGTAGGGTTTCTCTGGTTACACCTATAATTGGAAATTTTGGATCATAGGGCTAAAATATATTTTCCTTAAATTAATTATTTTATTTAGTTGACAAAACTTGTATATATTTCTTGCATATAACACTATGTTTTGAAGTATGTACACATATAACCATGTAAAGAGGCAGCAAGAAAGGGCCTAACTACAAACTTGGAACAGATACTTCCATTATGGCCCTCAGAGGAAACCAACCGTGCCAGCAGGGTTGGACTTGATCTTGGATTTCTAGCCTCTAGACTGGCGAGAAAACTTATTTCTGTTGTTTAAGCCACCTAGTCTGGCATTTTGCTACAGCAGTCTTAGCACGTGCATACACAAAGACAGGTAAAACTCACTTGTCCATACAATCGCTAAAAGTAACAGAAAATGTATTTCAGGGAAGCAAAACAATTGAGAGCTAACATTTTCAACCTAGAAGAAACTGTGGCAGGGAACCATACCAGATCTTTGAGGCTGTCCAGGGTGGTTGTTACAAGCATAGACTTCAGAGTCAAACCGCCTGGGTTCAGGTCCCATCCCTGTACTTGCTGGCTATAAGATCTTGAGCAAGTTATCTCACCTTTCTGTGCCTCAATGTTCTCATCTGAAAAATGGGGACAATACTAATATCTGCCTCACAGGGTTGTTGTAAGTATTACAGAAGTTAACAAATGTAAAGTGCTTTGAACAACTTGCACACAGTAAATGCGATGGAAGAATTTGCTGTTTTTATCGGGTCTTTGAAAAAGACTTAAGAGGAAATATAATTACAGGTTTTTCCAATCAATTAAGCACCTGTCAACATGCCGGAAGACCCCTTATTTATAAGATTATTTCCCTTGGTTCAGACTTGTCTTTCTTTATCAATTTTATTCAAAAGGAAAACGACCCACTTTTAAGTAGAAAGCCCCAAAGAAGCTACTTTCAAAAGAAATGTCTCAGGAAATCCCCAAGTAATCTGCAGGGGAAAAAATATCAGTGACTTATATCTGCTTAAAAGCCAACCAACTCCTAGCTAGTCTGCTGTGTTACAAGGAAAGGACAGTGGGGTAGTAATGGCTGGATCACTGGGGGTGCTGACTTTGTGGAAATGGACACAACTGTGCTCTTGTGAGTTGTGTACAATTGTGTGTGTGTGTGTGTGTGTGTGTGTGTGTGTGTGTGTGTATTCAACCTTAATGCAAACATTAAGTAAATACCCTACTGAGAGATATAGTCCAAGCTCACCCAAGAACCTCTGACTTCCTTCCACATCTCCTTCATGGATATTTGGAAACTCCTTGGCAAAGAGTTCCAGTCTTCTTGGCATGAAGCTGAAGCCCAAGGAGAAGAGGTAACCCTTAAATGAGGCCCCCAAAATATCACATAAATTTTTAGTATAAGTACATCCCATGTAATATTTGAAACATATTTCTACTAAAAAAGATTTATTGTTGATCTGAAATCCAAATTTAACTTGCACATTCCGTATTTTTATTTGATAAATCCATTTCAGATAAACAAATCTCTTATAGTACAGTAAGTACTGTAAGTAAGTATAGGACAAGTCCCAAATATTACATGGGATGCATTTTTACCGCCCCCCCAGATATTTATCTGAAAGTTCAATTTAACTAGGTGTCCTTTATTGTACCTGACAAACCTATTCTGAGTGCCTTGCACATATCAATTCATTTAGCCTTCATATGACTGAGTGAGGGAAGTACTATTATTACCTCCATGTTATATATTAGGAAACTGAGGATAAGAGGCTAAGTAGTTTACAAAAAAAAAATTCTGACAATACCAACATGCAGAACAACAGGACTTCTCATATATTGCTGGAGGAAATGCAAAAAGGGTACAGCCACTCCGGAAAAATCACCTGGTAGCTTCTTAAAACATGAAACATTTTAACTATCTACCAAAACACTTTTGAAAAGTGTTTTGGCCAGACACGGTAGTTCACGCCTATAATCCCAGCACTTTGGGAGGCTTAGGTGAGAGGATTGCCTGAGCCCAGGGGTTCAAGACCAGCCTAGACAACTTGGCGAGACCTCATCTCTACAATAAATCAAAAAATTAGCCAGGCGTCGTGGCTCATGCCTGTAATTCCAGCTACTTGGAAGGCTGAAGCAGAAAGATTGCCTGAGCCCAGCAGATCGAGACTGCGGTGGCTGTGAGCATGCCACTGCACTCCAGCCTGGGTGAACAGTAAGACTCCAACTCAAAAAAAAAAGAAAGAAAGAAAAGAAAAAGTATTTTGGGCCAGGCTCGGCGGCTCAACCTGTAATCCCAGCACTTTGGGAGGCCAAGACGAGTGGATTGCCTGAGCCCGCAGGTTCGAGACCAGTCCAGACAAATTGCAGAGACCTGTCTCTACAATAAATCAAAAATTAGCTGGGCCCAGCAGCGTGCGCCCGTAGTTCCGCTACTTAGAAGGCTGAGGAGGAAGAATCACCGGAGCCCAGCAGGTCGATGCTGGGATGCCGTGAGTGTGCCACTGCATTCTATCCTGGGCGATGGAGTGAGACTCCAACTCAAAAAAAAAAAAAAGAAAGAAAAGAAAAGTGTTTTGGTTGGATGCTAGAAGGCTAAAGACAAAGAACTGCACACAAACACTATACTCTAGCTGAGAAAGTTCACAGAGGTTCAGATTAGAAAGTTGGAAGTTGTTTGTATACCAGAGCGAAACAAATAAGTAAATATAATCATGCACAGCATGATGATGTTTGGTCAAAGATGGACCACATATACAGCAAGGGTCCCATCAGACAATAATGGAACTGTACCTTTTTTGCTGCTTTGTGACATCATAGCTATCATAACATCATGGCCGTAACACATGCTTACATGCTTGTGGTGATGCTGAAGTAACAAACCTATTGTGCCACCAGTTGTCTACCACATACAATTATATACAGTACAGAATACTTAATCATGATAATAAATCACTATGTTACTGGTGTATGTATTTACTATGCTATAACTTTTATCATTATTTTAGAGTGTACTTCTACTTATTAAAAAATAATAGTAAAAGGTTAACTGTAAGACAGCCTCAGGCAGGTTCTTCAGGAGCAATTCCAGAAAAAAACATTGTTACCATAGGTGATGACAGCTCCATGTATGTTATTGCCCCTGAAGAACTTTCAATGGGACAAAATATGGAGGTGGAAGACAGTGACCCTGATGATCTTGACCCTGGGTAGGCCTTGGCTAATGTGTGTGTGTGTCTTTGTTTTTAATAAAAAGTTTAAAACGTTAAAAAAAAATAAAGAATTTTAAAAATGGAAGAAAACTTTATAGAATAAGAATATAAAGAAAGAATATAGTTTTGTACAGCTATACAATGTGTTTGTGTTTTAAGCCAAATTTTGTTACAAAAGAGTCACAAGTTAAAAAAATCAAAAAGTTTAAAAAGTAAAAAGAGTTACAGGAAGCTGTTAATTTATTATTGAGTTTTTGGGGGTTTTTTTTTTGGTTTGTTTTTTTTTTAGTTAGAGTCTCACTTTGTTGCCCAGGCTGGAATGCAGTGGCACGTACCTTCAAGGTCACCCCAGCTGGGCCCAGGCAATCCTTCCACCTCAGCCTTCCAAGTAGCCAGAACTACAGGTGCGTGCTACTACACCTGGCTAATTTTTTATTTATTGTAGAGACAGGTCTTGCCAAGTTGCCTGGGCTAGTCTCGAACCCGTGGGCTCAGGCAATCCACTCTCCTTGGCCTCCCAAAGTGGTGAAATTACAGGTTGAGCCACCAAGCCTGGCTTATTGAAGAAATTTTTAAAAAATAAATTTAGTGTTGTCTAAATGTCCAGTACTTATAGTCGATAGTAGTGTAACGTCCTAGGCCCTCACATTCACTTACTGACTCACCCAGAGCAACTTATAGTCCTGCAAGCTCCATTCATGGTAATGGCCTATAAAGGCATACCATTTTTAATTGTTTACCATATTTTTACTCTCCCTTTTCTATTTAGATACATAAATACTAACATTGTGCTGAAGTTGCCTGCAGTAGCCAATACTAGTAACATATTGTGTAGGGTTATAGTCTAGGAACAATAGGTTTTGCCACATATCCTAGGTGAGCAGTGGGCCGTATCATCTAGATCTGTGTAAGTACACTTTCTGGTGTTCCCACAATGACACAAACTTCTAACAATGAATTTCTCAGAATGTATCATTGTCACTAAGTATTGCTTGACTGTATATTGCAGAGCCAGTTCCTCACCATGAGAAAAAGAAATTACAAATAAAGAAAGGTGGAATGCTGGAATGAACTCTCAGGTCCTAGACTGGCATCAGAGGTATCAATGTTCACTCATGTTTGAAAAAAGATACACATACTCAAATAGAGAGAGAAATCTATTTAGATAGAGAATTAAAGGTAGAGGTGTGCAAATGCATGAGTTAGTAGACATACAGATGTTACCTTACTCTACCTGCTGGGAGAGACCAGGAGCAAGGACACCCCAGGAGCAATGAACACATCTACTGCCCAAATCTTGCCTTCTAAATACCATTCTCCAATAAACAATTGATTCATTCTAGGACTGCAGCAGAGAAAATACAAAATGAACCTGGAGCATCTTGTGGTGCCATGAGTATAACAGTGCTAAAAAAAAAATTTAAAAAACACAGGCCTAGCAAAAGGGCACAGGAGCCACCTCAAAGCACTCCCAACGTTGAAATAACTCGAGGGGCAAAATAAATAATTGGATTAGACTATGACAAAAAGAATAATGTAAATATCTGTGCACATGCATAATGGTATAGGTATAAATTTACAACTGAAAAAATAAATGAGAATTGATGTGTCTCCCTTACAGACATTCCAATTAACAAAAGTAAAAGGAATGAGCAAAGCAGAAAAAGGCCATTAGACCACCACAGCTGCAAGCTACACACAACAGTGGATGCTGCTAATGTGGGAGGCAGAAGTTTAAGCAGAAACAGGATATCTGCATAGTCTTAAAGTATCTCTTGTCAATGTTTAATAATTACAGGGGAAAATGATACACTCATGCTGGAGAATCCTGGCAAACGCCATTCTCACCAAGTGACCAAGGTTAACATCGCCTGTAATTCTCAAAACCATGTAACCCTGATATGATGCCCTGAGAAGGGCAACCTCCTTGTGTTCTTCCTCACACTTCAATAACCTCCATCTAACCATCAGAAGACATCAGATGAACCCAAATCAAGGCACATTCTACAAAATAATTGACCAATACTCTTCAAAGGATCATTAAAGACAAGGAAAGACTCAAGAACGAAAATTCAAGTAATGCTGAGGAATCTCACCCAATGTGCAAGAAAAGACAGGAAAAAACTAAGGTGACATGACAAATAAATAGAATATGGGATTCTGGATTGGATGCTGGAACAGAGAATCTGGTGAAAAACAAAGCCTGCAGTTTGTTGTTGTGGCGTTTTAGATTCAGGGGGTACACATGCATATTCACTACCTGGACATATTGTCTAGTGATGGGGATTGGGTCTCAGGTGAAAAGTCTGTGTTTAATTAATATGTTTGTACAAAGATTAATTTCTTAGTTTTCATAAACATTCTACAGTTATGGAAAATGTTAACATAAGCAGGAACTGGAGGAAGCATAATGAGAACTTGGTACTATTTCTGCAACTCTTCAGAGTCTAAAATCATCTAAAAATAAAATATTACCCCCAAAACATAAAACCCTCATTTCACCTTCCCAATCCCTTACTTCAGCAAAAGAAAAAAAAAATGTATTACAGAGCCAGTTGAGGCCTGTAAGAATAGAGTCAGGCTTCCACATCTTGGACTAATAAATGAGTTCCCTGGTCCTCTTTAATCCTTAAATTGAGTCCGGAAACCTAAAGAGTCTATTTTTCCCCCCTTTCTTTCTTCAAACGTCTAAATCAGCATTTCCTTCTGAATGCAGCTGGCACTGTCATTCTCCCACACAACCTGACAGAGCAAAAAGGCCCAACTGTGAGCTGCACCCCTGCTCAGCGCTGTGCTTACCCTTTCTAAGGGTGGTCCAGAGAAAATGGGTTCCCGGAGGTGCTGCACTCTCGTTATTTCTACAAACTCCTATAGCCTTACAGAATGTGAGGAGGAAAGAGGTACCTAGAGATCTCATCCCACGCAAGAGCCTCAAGGCCTGGTCTTAAGGGTACCAAATTTCTTCATTTTCTGAGAAAAATGACTCCCACCTCAAATGTATAAATAAACGATTAGTAGGTAACAAAGTAAAAACCATCTGCTGCCATCCAAACATGCTGCCAAACCATTACATTTCATGGGGATGTCTACATCTTTCATCTTTCTACAAGACAGGATTTTTTTTTTTTTTAATCTAACACCAGATATTTTATCTCATTGAGGTGTTAGATATGGTATGACTTTTCAATTAGCTCACGGGATAAAAGGCTAATTTTGATTAATACAAGTGTTTTCATATTGATAATATAAATCATTTGTTGTCATCACTTTAAAAGACTAATGGAAGAATAAGCTAACTACCACAGGAAGAAGAAAAAGAAAGAAATCACCACTACCAACAAAAACCAGATACTTAGGGAGATGCCAGTTAGGTGAAAATACCTTTAATAGATTCAAAAACACTGGAACTGACCAGGTGTGGTAGCTCACGCTTTTTGGGAGGCTGAGGTGGAAGGATCACTAGAGGCCAGGAATTTGAGACTAGCCTGGGCAATAGTGAGACTCTGTCTCTATTTTTTTAAAAATAAGCTAATTAATTTTTAAGAAAAGATGCATTGGAACTATTTAGGGACTCAAGGGTTGTTGGGACTTCTGGAATGGGACAACTAAAATATTATCCCTTTCTCCAGATGTTAAGCTGGCTTTGTAAGGCCTCATAAGGGCACAACTGAGTTCATGAGTGTTTTTCTGTGCAAATACGAGACGATAAAGTCTCAGATCCGGGAGGCACATGAGTCCTGTATTCCTGTCGGCAGCCTCTGAGAGCCCATGTCTGAGATGCCACCACCACCCTGAAGTCCCAATGGAAGGTGAAGGCAGGTGGACACCCCGCGTCATTCCTAGGCCAATAGCAAATGTCAAAAGTATCAGCCTGGAGTCTTTGATGTCTTGCCAACCAAAAAGTGATTGGCAGATGATGTGTTATCTGCCCACGATGACATAGGAACAAAAATCAAAAGTGCTTAGAAATTCCATAGCAACTTGACAGAGTAATTCAATGTTGAATCTAACAGGTTAAAAAAACAAAACAAAAAAAACAGCTTTCCTTTTTCGCTGCTCTAAACTAGTATTTCCTGACTTTTCTGTGGCATGCCTGTGAATCAGCCAGAGTGGTCAAAGGAATCTCCTCTTTCTCTCCACAGCTGTCGTCCTCCAATGTTGAGATGTGTCTGCACCCACATCTCTCCCCTGACTGACATATCTCACATGGACACTCACCCACTACCGCTTCCCTCCCTACCATGGCTATGGTAAGAATGCACAGCAGAGTGAAAGAAGCATGGAATATGGCGGCAGGAGGACTTGGTGTGCTAACTGTGCAGGAATAGAACGCGGTAGTAGTGACTCACTTGTCACTTCACCTCAGTTTCATAGTTCACAAAATGGGGAGGAGGAGGAAGATGGGGCCTGCTTTGCCGACTGCTCAAAGAACACCCTCTGAATGCTGTCCTGGGTCTACTGTCTTTGCTCAGTTCCCTAGGAAGCAGATCCTGAAGTAAGCCCAGGGTGCTAAACATGAGAACAAAAGCAGAAGTGAGAAAAGGAAAGATGGAAAGAATCACACTGTGGTGCATCACGGCACCGACCAGGACACAGTCAGTCGTTGAGCGGGCAGGTTCACCTGGCACTCTGAGATTTTTCCCTAGTAGGTCTGCAAAGGAGAAACTACAACTCAGAACAGTCCTCTGTGGGGAAAGAGGAGAGAGAGGAAGGTAGGTCTCTGATTTCCAGTTGATCAAGGGTTGCATCCTCCAACTCCTTGTCTGTCTTGGAAAGCCAGAGTCTAGACCCCAAAGTATTGCATTGCATCTTAGCCTGGATTTAGAAGGTGACTTAGGCAAATGAGATTGGGTACATTCGAGGTGGCACGGTTGTTGACAGAAGGTGACTTAGGATGACTGGGATGCCAAATGAGCTAAAGAAGAGGCACTCAGGGGACTCTGAGAAATGACACAGGATTTGGGTTTGATGAGTCAATTTCCAACGCTACTTCTAAAAACAACCTTCTTATAAAAATCAGCAAGGGAAATGAGACAACATGAAATCTGTGTCTGAGTCTAATGATAGCACTAAATTAATTCTAAAACATTTGTTTAGGACATAGGCTGAGTTCTTCCAAAATCTGACTGACTGCCTGGTCCCCAACCACAGAGAGGACAAATCAGTTGGTCTGGGGGACTGGATTCTGTAGTTGAAGATGGTGCTTTCTGGGCCCTGATCACTGGTCACAGGAGCACAGGGTGGGGATGGCAGGCACTGGACACTGCAAGGGGAGGGAGGGAGGGAGGGAGGACAGATGGAGGACATGTGACAATGCACTGGGTGCCAGGTCCACTATCGAGGAGGAGAAGGCCCACAGGAAATCCAAACTTCAGCTGCACGCAACTTACTTATGTATTGAATCCTCACATGTACCCCACAACTCTAAACTAAATAAAATAAAAAAGAAATATGCAACATGTTGTGACAGACTATAGTCACCCTACTCTGCTATGGAACCTTAGAGCATGTATCATTTGTCTAACTATAAGTTTGTGCCACTGACCAAACTCTCTTTATCCAGACTTTCACCCACATATCTTTTCTAGCCTCTAGTTTCTACCATTCCACCCTCTCTGCCTCCATGAGATCAGTTTTTTCGCTCTTACTCTCTCATAGGAGTGAGAACATATGCGTATATCTTACATTTTTACAGAAGTTATATAGGCCCCCAAAATGACAGAGCTTTTGCTCCACAGCTGACTGTGAAGTTAGGGGCGGGACCCATATGATTGCTCCTGTATTAGTCCAGGATGGAGGTGCTGAAGGCTCCCTGGTGCTATGTAGACTAGACCATGCCATAAGTTCTAGTCTGGAGCCACGAGGATGGTGATGACCAGTGGGGACCGATGGGAAATGACCTTCCTGTCCCACTGCTACCAACCCACTTAGGACCGACCAGACAGTGCCCATCCCTGTGGCTGTACATTGTGAATCAATCCCAAAGGCGTGAAATAAGTACAACTCATTGGTCACCAAAGAATGATGTGTTTGTTAAAGGTCAACGGGGTGATATGAACAGCTAGGGGATATTAAAATTAATTACATTCTGTTGATACAGTTCTAGCTATATACCTAGTACAATGTCACTTGGAAAGGACAGATATAAATATACCGCTATACCTAGGTGCATATTCTTCAATGTGTACATACAGACAAATAACGTATGTATATACAGTAAGTCTCCTACATACGAACCTTCAAGTTACAAACTTTAATGATGCACACTTGCTTTTTTATGTATTTTTCTCTCCACCAAGTGTTAGTATTATAGCCTGTTAAATACATACAGTACTATATAGCCAATTGTGTTATTTGGGTACCCAGGCTAACTTGGTTGGACTTAAAAAAAATCAGACTTACAAACCCACTCTTGAAATGGAACTCATTCTATGTTGGGGACTTCCTGTATTTACATTCAAGTATTCATGGATGTCCAGGGATAAGTTGATTTCATGCCTACCTGTGAGAGATGATAAAGCAGAAAAGACCCTTGACTTGGGTGACCTGGTGCCAACCTTCAAAGATTGATATTATTCATCTGGGGTATGGCCAGGACATCCTAATGTGCATCCAAGGTGGAGAACTACAGCCTTATTTGGAGTCTAAAGGTCTCAACTCTAGTTCTGTTCATCTCTATGGGGAACCAGGAAGAGCCAGTTTCCTGTGTGGCCAGCAAAGGCAACTGGAAAGGTTGAAAATGGTCTGTTGACAGTTCTTGTAGAGAAGTATTTATGCAGCTGGTGTTAACATGGCCCTGGCACTTCTCAAAGATAAGCTAAAACTCTTGTTGTATACAGGGTACAGCTGTGGACAGGCCTCTGCCTGGATGAGATCTTGGAGCAAGGCTCAAGTTCATGCAGCCATGAGCTCAAACAAGGTACACTTGGTATGAACTTGGTGTGAGTGGCAGTATCTGAGCATCCCTCAAGGTGGTTAGAGAACTCGGAACACCTGTTCCTCACAGCTCATCCATCTCCACGGAAAGCCTAAGAGCAGGTAGGCTGTGTGGACTATTACCCACAGAAAGCTTGTAACTATAGATCTAAATTCCTGAATCCAAATGAGAAACATCTCCTTATCCGCCAAATGGCTAGTCACACTCTTTGAATTAACTGGTGTATTGGAAGTAAGATCAACTTCCTGGTATCCATCTCAGATTAACCAACATGCCTCAGAGTATTCTCATTTCTCAGGGAGCAGAAGAGCAAAATATCCCTGAGCCCCTCCAGGCTTAGAAGGCAGAAGTTTATCTACATCACCTCATTTCATCCTCACTTGGGGATGTCACTAGCCTAAGAAGTGGCTTCCTACCCAGGCCTGTGTATGGCTGCTGCTAACGGGCATCTGGCCATGTCTCTGGCACATCAGTGGCTTCTGCCACTGGGCCACACAGCAAGAGGTGAGTGGTGGGAGAGTGAGCAGAGCTCCATCTGTATTTAAAGTCGCTCCCCATCGCACACATTACTGCCTGAGCTCCCCTTCCTGTCAAATCAGCACTGAAAGCCTGCTTCTATTTTCATCATCCTATCTTTGTGAAGCATGATTTTCTGTAGTGATGGCAACCAAAACGAGATTACAAAGAAGACTGGACATAAGCAACACACTTCAAGTGCCACTGTCTCCCATCACCCACAGGTGGGACTGTCTAGTTGCAGGAAAACAAGCTCCAGGCTCCCACTGATTCTGCATTATGTATAATTGTTTCACTATATATTACAATGTAATACTAGTAGAAATAAAGTACACCATCAATGTAACGTGCTTGAATCATCCCCAAGCCATCCACCTCCATGAAAAAATAGTCTTCCACAAAGACAGTCCCCAATGCCAAGAAAGTTAGGGACCACTGGTTTAAAGTCATTCATTGCTAGAGTCTCCCCCAAAGCTCAGTGTATTTGTTCTCTGTTGCTGTCACAAATGACCACAAACCCAGTAGCTTAAGCAAGAGACATTCATCATCTCACAGCTTCTTTGGGTCTAGAATTGGGCATGGCATAGCCAGGTCCTCTGCTCAGGTTCCCAGAGACTATAATCAAAGTGTCAGCTGCACTGGGCTCTCACCTGGAGACTTCACTAAGGAAGAATCTGCTTCTGAGATCACTCACGTTGGTGACAGAATTCATCTCCTTGTGGTTCTGTGCCTTGGTGCCCTGGCCTCTTACTGGTTGGTTGTCCTTCTCAGCCCCTAGAGGTCACACAGTCCCCTGCCATGTGGCCCTCTCCCTACATGGCAGCTCACCTCTTCAAAGCTACACAGAGAGACTCTTTCTCCTTCTGTTATATAACCTAACCAAGGAAGTGGAATGGCTCTCCTTCTCCAAACAAGGCAACCTAATTGAGAGTAACATCCATAACCTTTGCCATCTTCCATTGGTTAGAAGCAAGTCACAGGTTCCACCTGCACTCAAGCAGAGGGGATTCACAAGGTGGTGGCTCCCTGGGGTTCCATCAAGGTGTGTCAGCCACACTGAGCCACTTGCTTTTTGTATTTGACAATGACTACAACATTTCCTCTTTGATCCTTCTTGCCAGGCCTGAGCTCAGCCTAAACTTTTGTTACTGACCCCTGATGGCTTCCCACGAATTCCCCCTACTCCTCCCCTGCCCCAAATGCTCTTGGATGTTGGAGTTTAACCTGCTGGTGGCATCCAGCCTTTGAGAAAAGCTGAATGTCTTGTCCAAGGTCACACAAGTTATAAGTGTGCTTAGCCTGACTGGTAGTGATAAAAAGCTCACCCACCTATTAGGACCCATAATTAATAAAAGCACACATGTAACAGCACTTTGTAAATTGAGGCATTCTGGGAAAATATTTATTAAGAATCCCACTCATGCCAGACACAATTTTCATGCCTGTAATCCCAGTACTTTGGGAGGTAGAGGCGAGAAGACTGCCTGAGCCCAGGGGCTTGAGACCAGCCTGGGCAACTTGATGAGACCTCGTCTCTACAGTAAAATAATATAAAAAATTAGCCGGGTACAGTAGCATGTGCCTGTGTTTCCAGCTACTTGGAAGGCTGAGGTGGAAGAATCTCCTGAGCCCAGCAGTTTGAAGCTGCGGTGGCCGTGAGCGTGCCACTGCACTCCAGTCTAGGCGACAGAGTGAGACTCCGACTCAAAAAAAAATAATTCCACTCATTAAAATAATGGATTTTTGGCTTTTTAACAATGGATCCTCACTTGCATTTGCCCTTTGAAAACTCCACATCTGGGCAAAATGTTGTTTACATAGCTGTGTGGCACATAGACAAGAATTAGATCCTAAGGGGAAAAAAAATTAGATCCGTACAAACCAAAAATGAGAAAAAATTAATCCCAAAACTCCTTAATTTCTTCTTCTTAATCTTCCTCTGTTCTTTTCTGCTTTCTTTCAGCATGTTTCCTACATAGATCTGTGATTCCTATGAGTGAGCCACTGATCTCAGAGAAGCAGGCAGTCTTTTCAACATCCTTGATATTAAAAAACACAGGAGAAAGCACAGAGTCTTCCTTCCCACTCTACTGTAGGGTCCTGAGCTGCCCATTCGAGCCCAGAGCCCTCTCCCGCATCAGCCAGCAAGACCCAGGAGTGGAGGTGCTGGGAGGGGGCCAGGGTGGCAGGGGGGCTCCAGAGAAGAGTCTGACACTTAGGCCCAGACAATCCCCATGGAGGCATTAAACTGGTGAGGACCGAGCCTGTTCACCATTAGCCTGCCATTTGCTGGATGATGAATGCTGTCTCACAAGCTCTGCTCTGGACAAACAATCCCACCATTGTTTGAGAAGTCTGGGGTTTATCTTTGGTTATTTAAGGCAATGAGGACAGACTGTGGAGATTCCCACATCTCTCTGGCACAGAGACTAACTGCTAAGAAAACAAAGATTCCTGCTCTCACCCTCAGCCTACTCCTCAAGATAAGAAGCTGTTCCTCCAATTATTAAATACTATCTATCAGCTCTCATTGCAATGTTCTCACAGGATTGTCTACACATTTCTTTAACACGGTCTTATGATAGCCACACGCTCTTGCAGAACCGAGTAGCCTCTCAAGCTCTGAGGTTATGTGATTTAAAAAAAACCAGAGAGGTATGGATTGAAAACTTTAAAGCTCACTGGTGTGTATTTCTCCTTTTCTAAAATGAGAAGAAAAATACTTAACTCATCTGTATGTTGTAAAAACTAAATGAATCGATACACACAAAATCTTGCCACAAGGCTTGGACTGGTCCTGCACTGACCAGGAGAACTCACAGCAATGATGGAAAAGTTATCTGTATTGTCTAGTCCAGGAACAGTAACCACATGTATCCACTGAGCACTTAAAATGTGGTGATTTGGGATCTTGTTCTCTGACTTTTTTTCCCTTCCCAATTCCAAGAAGGTATCAGGCCCAATTCCAAGTATGGCCCCTTACCTCAGAAGCACAAAGACCACCTCACTTTCTGCCTGCAGTTTCAGGATACCTAAGCTCACTGATGGGTCATCCTGGGAAGAATGGGGATACTGTGACCAAGTGGAAGCCAACCTGCAACTCAAGGATCTGTGTCCAGCTCCCCGGCTGCACCCTGGGAGAGGCAGGACCAGAGGAGGACTGAGTGAGGCACCCAGGAAACTGTTTCTTAGGCTTCCTGCCAAAGCCCTCAAGATCACACTCCTGACTCACTTGGCAGTGTGATGTAAAGAAAATAAGGACACTTCTTCATACCCCAAGAGGACAGAAGTCATCCATGACCCATGATTACTGTTTCCACCAAGAATAAGCAGTTCCCAGGGCTTGGAGGGGTGAACTGAATCATAGACTGGGGTGGGGAACGGGGAAAAGGGAGATGCGAGAAACAGTTGTAGGAGATATGGGGTAAAAACAAAAACTGGAGATGAGCAGCTAAATGTGCAATAGTGTAGATGGGTCCAATTGTCCACACCCAGAGTCCAAGGGTCTGTTCTGCCTGCCCTGAACAGAATCATGTTACACTGGATAGTATACTACCATTTGCAGTCTCTCTTCTAGGTAGCCTCTGAACTCTAATAATTAATTCTTTCTGCTGGGTAAGTAGAAAAGAAGACAGATTTTATTCATTACATGAATACCCTTGTAGAGTAACCTCCCAGGGAGTGGGCAAGGAGGGGAAACAACTTGCCAGCTGGCCAATATTTTTTGTTTAGCTTGCTGACGTCAGCCTCCCCTAGCACCCCATAGGCTAACTGTAAGTCCCGAGGCTCTGATGCATGAAACTCTCTCCAAAGCAGCGCTGTGCAAGACAGTGACCACCAGCCACGTGTGGCTACTTCAATTTAAAAATAATTATAATTAATCAAATTAAACATTCTCACTGGGCGCCGTGACTAATGCCTGTAATTCCAGCACTTTGGGAGGGTGAGGCGGGAGGGTTGCTAGATCCCAGGAGTTCGAGACCAGACTGGGCAACATAGCGAGCTCTCATCTCTACAAAAAATAAATAAGCCTGAGCATGAGGGTTCGAGACCCACCTGGGCAACTTGGCGAGACCTCATCTCTACAATAAATCAAAAAATAAGCCGGGTGTGGTAGTGCACACCTGTAGTTCCAGCTACTTGGAAGGCTGAGGCGGAAGGATCGCCGGAGCCCAGCAAGTCGAGGCTGCGGTGCCAGGAGCGGCCACTGCACTCCAGTCTGGGTGACAGAGTGAGACTCCAACTCAAAAATAAATAAATAAATAAATAAATAAATAAATAAATAAATAAGCTGGGCGTGGTGGCGTGTGCCTGTAGTCCCAGCTACTCAGGTGGCTGAGTAGGAAGGATTCCTGTAAGCTGTGGATTGTGCACTGCACTCCAGTCTGCGAGACAGAGTCTCTAAAAAAAAAATATTCTCTCTCCAGCCACACAAAACTCACTTTTCAAGTGCTCCAGAGCCACAATGAGCTAGTGTTTACTCTGCTGGGCAGATACAGAAAGTTTCTATCACCATAGCAAGTTCTATCACATGGCACTGCTCTAGAAAGGAGGATTATTAATCGCACATCTAGAAAAGTCCTTTCATTATTTGTTTATTTGTTTTTGAGGTGGGGGGATCTCACTTTTGGAATTTTATCTTTAGCTGTGAGTGATACACAAAAAGTCGTCTCACTCTGTCACCCAGCTGGAGTGCAGCGGCATGATCATGGCTCACCACACTCTCAACCTCCTGGACTCAGGTGATCCTTCTGCCTCAGGCTCCTGAGCAGCTGGGACCATACCACCACGCTTGGCAAATTTTTTTGTTGTTGTTGTTGATATATTGTAGAGTCAGAGTCTTGCTATGTTGCCCAAGCAACATAGCTTTGAGTTCCCAGGCTCAAGCAATCTTCTCTCCTCAACCTCCCAAAGTGCTGGAATTACAGGCATGAACCACCATGCTCAACCTTGAAAAGTGCTTTCAATGATGACTTTTTGGGTTATTATAAGCAATAGCTTATTTTATGCTTGAAAAACAAGAACAAATCTCACCCTTTTCCAAAACCTAAAGAATCATAACCTAGAGTCATCATTTTGTGTATCACTCACAGCTAAAGATAAAAAGCCAAGTCTTCCCACGTACACAGCATTTTTCTTTCTTTTGAAAGTGTTAAGTGTTTTGCTTCCCAGGGACTGACACCATTCCCAGACTCTAGTCAGAGTCTGTGAGTGGCAGCACCTTTTGTGTGCTGAGATGTGGTTACTCCACAAAGGTGACAAGAACACAGGGACTCATGTGCAAGGTGGGTACTGGAAATGCCCTACTGCTGAGATGGATTGAATTCATGGCAATTTGCAGCTCACCCCAGGGAGACTCAGACTGCCAAAGCCAAGTGACAGGGTAAGTTGCCACAAGGACTCAGGTAATGAAAATATTAAGACATTCACTCTATTGAGGACAAAAATGGCTCAGGGCTGCATTTTCTGGGTATACTGTTTAGCCCAATTGTGGTTTGATGTTCCCCTTCATTTTCCTAGCTCTGACATGCTTTCAGATGGCACAGGGGTAGTTGCTATGTTTGAACTTTGGGGTATGATGCTACCTTTCATTAGAAGTCATTATGCTTTCAAATAGGTACCACCTACAGTGTTTCCTACACAGACTTTTAGAAGCACAGGAACCAGGCGCAGTGGCTCATACCTGTAATTCCAGCACTTTGGGAGGCTGAGGTAAGAGGATTGTTTGAGCCCAGGAGTTTGAGACTAGCCTGGGCAACACAATGAGACTTTGCCTCTACAAAAAAATTAAAAAATTAGCCAGGCAAGGTGGCAGATGCCTGTAGTCCCAGCTACTCAGGAGACTGAGGCAGAAGGATTGCCTGAGCCCAGGAAGTCAAAGCTGCAGTAAGCCATAATTGTGGTCCCTGCACTTTAGCCTGGGCAACACAGTGAGACCCTGACTCAAAAAGAAGAGGAAGAAAAAGAAGAGGAAGGAAGAAGGGCCAGAACAGAAGCATTTAAGTCCCATTCTAAAGAAATAGAAGTCACTGCAAGACAATGAGTAAAAGCAGACAGAGCGAAGGACTTTCTTCAGTCCCAGCCTGGTCTAGTATCCTGCCCTGGTGACCACAGCGGGTCCCTCACAGTGAAATGCTTGCTTGCACAAGAACAGTTGTCTCTGAACCTTGGCTTATTCTAGGCATTTCTGAAATCTGGGAGGAGCATTTTCTTCCAATGGTGCTTCTAGGATAGAGTCATTGCTTCACCATGATAGAAAAGCAGGAAGGGAGAGAAGCTTCCAACCCACGTCCCCTTCTTCCAGGCAGTGAGGACTTGGCAGTCCCTTTTCTGGACTAGTTTTGCCTTAGGAATATAAACACCCATGACAGCTTATGAATGAGGCCTGCCTTATACATGAGAAGCAGTTAAAGAAATTCCCAGTGCTGTTCGATATGTGCTTGCCCATCTAAGGCCCAGTAGAAAACTAGGGATGATCCGGGCTCGGTGGCTCAGCCTGTAATCCTGAGCCTTTGGGAGGCTGAGGTGAGTGGATTGCCTGAGCCTGTGGGTTCGAGACCCGCCTGGGCAGGGAGACCTCATCTCTACAATAAATCAAATAATTAGCCGGGTGTGGTAGCATGCGCCTGTAGTTCCAGCTACTTGAAAGGCTGAGGCAGAAGGATCGCCGGAGGCCAGCAGGTCGAGGCTGCGGTGGCCGGGAGTGGCTACTGCACTCCAGTCTGGGCGACCGAGTGAGACTCCAACAAAAAAAAAAAAAAGAAAACTAGGGATGAACAGAAGTAGTCAGGACCACATTCCTAAAAATTCCAGCTGGTAGGGAGAAAAGGGATGATCTTGCCCATTTACTCACCAGGGAGGACGCAGACATGACAGTCTCAATCCTTAGACACTCCTCTCCACTCATTGCCTCTGCTAGTCACCACTAGCTCCAGCTACAACCAGGTCCCTTTTCCCAGCTGTGGTCCACAGAAGGCCAGTCTTGTATCTACCCTTGAAAATGAACTCTTATGTTTAAGAGAGTTAGGATGACCCTGCAAACTGTAGTTATTCCTTGGGCTTTTCATGAGGTCCATTTGTAATGGAAAGACTATGATAAGTCCTGTGGTAAAGAACCCCAGCTTCTTGCAAATGTACTTGCTTATAAAACACCAGGAGTTCTGTAGGCTAGGCAACAGGAAGTGCTAAGCATGTCCCACCATCCAGGGAGGCAAAAAGCAGTTACCTCCAGGAAGGGACACCTCTCCAACACCCACACCAGCAGCCTGCTCTGCTTCCTCTCATGTCCCCATTAGTAGTTTTTTCTGAATAAGAAATGTAAAGTAGCTAGGAGATTAACTGGAATCAGCGGGGATGACCTTTGTTATTGTCAAGCCAGTTACCCAATAGATCCTTTCCACCATTCCTCTCCTTCTTCTCCTCCCTGACATCCACACCTAGAATCAACTTTGAGGAGAAAGAACAAAGAGCCCCCAGGTTATCCTAGAAGCTACCACCTGGGAGAGCTCTTGGTCACATGATGGAAACATTGGAAAGTCCCTGCAAGCTCAGGGACTGATAGAATGTTGCTCTCTTGCCAAGAACAAAATGTCAACCAACTCTATAACTTACACTGAGGATAAAGGACAGAGTGGACCCTGCTCATTCCATCATCTAGGAGAAAAAGTCATCTCAGTAAAAACAATTGCCAGTATTTTGTTCCACTGTGTTTAATAGACCTTTATTTTATACAGGGATGAAGGGGACAGATAGAACACGTTCACTTTTTCTCCAATGACAAAGTGGGAAATGTGTGAAAGTTGCCACTGGGCAGGTTTTAAGAGGCATGGAGAGGATCTTTCTGCCCCCAATACGGGCATATCTCATCAAATTGTGCATCATGTGTTTCTTTACAAATAGAAGGTTCTGGCAAGCCTATGGGCACCATTTTTCCAACAGCGTGTGCTCACTTCAAGTCTCAGACACATTTTGGTAATTCTTGAAAAATTTCAAACTTTATTTTTACATCTCTTACGGTGATCCATGATCTTTGATGTTACTCTTAGAATTGTTTTTGGGGAACCACAAAGTGTGCCCATATGCAACAATGAACTTAACTGGTTGATACTGTGTATGTCCTGACTGCTCCACCAACCAGTGTCTTCCCATCTCTCTCCCTCTCCTCGGGCCTCCCTATTCTGAGATACAGCAATATTGAAAGTAGACCAATGAATAACCCCACAATGACTGTAAGTGTTCAAGGGGAAAGAAGAGTCCACATCTCACTTTCAATCAAAGCCTAGAAATGACTAAGCTAGTGAGGAAAACTCATCGAAAACCGAGAGAGGCAGAAAGTGAGACCTCTTGTGCCAAACAGTTAGCCAAGTTGTGAATGCAAAGGAAAAGTTCTCAAAGAAAATTAAAAGTGCTACTCCAGGGGACACACAAATGATACGAAGGCAAAACAGCCTTCCTGTTGATATGTGCAAAGTGTGAGTGGTCTGGATAAAAGATCAAATCCACCACAACATTCCTGTAAGGCAAAACCTAATCCAGAGCAAGGCCCTGACTCTCTTTAATTCTATGAAGACTGAAAGAGATGAGAAAGCCACAGAAGGAAAGTTGGAAGCTAGCAGAGGTTGGTTCATGAGATTTAAGGAAAGAGGTCCCCTCCAGAACCTAAAAGTTCAAGGTGAAGCAGCAAGTGCTAATGGAGAAGCTGCAGCAAGTTATCCAGAAGACCTTGCTAAGATCACTGATGAAGGTGGCCACACTCAACAAAAGATTTTCCGTGTGGACGAAACAGTCTCCTACTGAAAAAAAGCTGCCACGTAAGACTTTCATAACTAGAAAGGAGAAGGCCACGTATGCAGCTTGAAATCTTCAGAACATAAGCCGACTCTCTTGCTAGGGGTTCATGCAACTTTGATTTTAAGTTGAAGTTAGTGCTCATTGACTGTTCCAAAAATCCTAGGGCCCTTGAGAATCATGCTAAATCTACTCTGCCTGTGCCCAGTAGATGGAACAACAAAGCCTGGATGACAGCACACCAGTTTACAACATGGTTTACTGAATAAATATATATATATATAGTTGTTGTTGTTTTGTTTGGTTTTTGGTTTTTGGTTTTTTTTGAGTTGGAGTCTCACTCAGTCGCCCAGACTGGAGTGCAGTGGCCGCTCCCGGCCACCGCAGCCTCAACCTGCTGGGCTCTGGCAATCCTTCTGCCTCAGCCTTCCAAGTAGCTGGAAATACAGGTGCACGCTACCACACCTGGCTAATTTTTTGATTTATTGTAAAGATGAGGTCTCACCAAGTTGCCCAGGCAGGTCTCAAACCCGCGCGCTCAGGCAATTCACTCACCTCAACCTCCCAAAGTGCAGGATTACAGGCTGAACCACAGAGCCCGGCCTGTTTGTTTTTTTTTTTTGAGTTCGAGTCTCACTCAGTCACCCAGACTGGAGTGCAGTGGATGCTCCCGGCCATCGCAGCCTCGACCTGCTGGGCTCCGGCGACCCTTCTGCCTCAGCCTTCCAAGTAGCCAGA
>NW_007252950.1:1149582-1150456 GCF_000164805.1 Carlito syrichta | reverse complement strand
CTCAGGCAATTCACTCACCTCAGCCTCCCAAAGTGCGGGATTACAGGCTGAGCCACCGAGCCCAGCCTATCTGTCTATCTATATATTTATATATATATTTATATTTTGAGGTGAAGTCTCATTTCGTTGCCCAGGCTGGAGTGCAGTGGCATGCTCACAGCCACCCCAGTATCTACCTGCTGGGCTCCGGCTATCCTTCTGCCTTAGCCTTCCAAGTAGTCAGAACTATAGGCACACGCTACCAAGCCTGGCTAAGTTTTATTTATTATAGAGATGAGATCTCACCAAGTTGCCGGACTGGTCTTGTACCTGCAGGCTCAGGCAATCCTCTTGCCTCGACTTCTCAAAGTGCGGGGATTACAGGCTTAAGCCACCATACCCTGCCTTTACTGAATATTTTAAGACCACCGTTGAGGTCTGTTGCTCAGATAACAATATTTTTTTCAAAATATTACTACTTATTGGCGATGCACCCGCTCACCCAAGCACTCTGATAGAGCTTCATGTTGTTTTCAAGTCTATGAGTACAATGTCCATTCTGTAGCCCATGGATCAAGGAGTAATTTTGGCTTATTATTAAGAAATACATTTCATAAGCTGCCATAGATGGTAATTTATCTGATGGATCTGGGCAAAGTGAATTGAAAGTCTTCTGGAAAGGATTCCCCATTCTGGATGCCGTTAAGAACATTCATCATTTGTAGAGGGTCAAAATAGCAACATTCACAGAAGTTTGAAAATTTGAGTCCAAATGAGTTTCAGGCGCTCAAAATTTCAGTGAAGTCACTGCAGAGGTGGTAAAAATAGCAAGAGCAGCCGGGCTCGGTGGCTCAGCCTGTAATCCTGCGCCTTTGGCAGGCTGAGGTGAGTGGAT
>NW_007252950.1:1133671-1149555 GCF_000164805.1 Carlito syrichta | reverse complement strand
GCTGCGGTGGCCGGGAGCGGCCACTGCACTCTAGTCTGGGTGACAGAGTGAGACTCCAATCAAAAAAACCCAAAAAAACAAAAAAAATAGCAAGAGCATTGGAAAGGGAGCCTGAATATGGGACCGACTGCTGACATATCATGATAAAACTTTCATGGATGAGGAGTTGCCTCTTACGGATCAGCAAAGAAAGTGGTTTCTTGAGATGGAATTTATTCATGGTGCAAACACCGTGAACATTGATGAAATGACAACAAAGGATTTAGAATATTCTATAAACTAGTTGATAAAGCAGTAGCAAAGTTTGAGAGGATTGACTCCAGTTTTGAAAGAAGTTGTATTGTGGGTAAAATGCTGTCAAACAGCGTCATGTCTCCAGATAAATCTTCCAGGAAAGGAAAGTTCAGCTGATGTGGCAAACTTCACTGATGTTGTCTTTTTTTTTTTTTGAGTCAGAATCTCCTTCTGTGGCCCAGGCAGGAGTGCAGTGGCATGCTCACGGCTACTGTAGCCTTGACCTGCTGGACTCAGGAGATTCTTTTGCCTCAGCCTTCCAAGTAGCTGGAACTACAGGCATGCACTACCACACCTGGCTGGCTAATGTTTTTATGTATCGTAGAGACAAGGTCTCGCTAAACTGCCCAGGCTGATCTTGAATCCCTCAGCTCAGGCAATCCTCTTGTCTCCACTTCCCAAAGTGCTGGGATTATAGGTGTGAACCACCTTGAGAATGGCCTATGTTATCTTATTTTAAGACACTGCCACAGTCAACCTCCAGGAATACCTTCCGCCAGCTGCAAGATTATGACTCGAAGTTTCAGTTGATCATTAGATTTTTTTAGCAATAAACTTTTTTAAAATTAAATTTATACATTATTTTATTTTAGACATAATGATATTGCACACTTAATACTATAGTATAGTATAGTATAGTGTAAATATAACTTTTTTTTTTTTTTAAAGTAGGACTTATTGAGAGGACAGAGAAGCTCCTGGAGTGGGAGGGAACCCTAGGGTTGCCCAACACAACTTTTATATGCACTAGAAAACCAAAAATGTCACATGACTTGCCTTGTTGTGATCTTTGCTTTATTGTGGTAGTCCAGAACTGAACCCACAATATCTCTGAGGAATGTCTGTATATTTCTTCATATAATTTACAGATGCCAGAAATTCTGCCGTTAAGCTCTATTTTTTTTTTAGTTAAGTCTGTGGGTGTCAACCCTCTCTTCCCCTTCACCTCATTAAACAGATTGCTAATCTCACCCCAAGAGTTTCTGATTCAATAGTAACCCAAGAATTGCATTTCTATCAACTTTCCAGGGGATGCTGATGCTGCTGGTTTGGTGACCCCATTTTAAGAACCACTGTTAACAGGCCTGAACAAGGTAAGGATTAGCAACACATCTGGCATATGGAAGCCCGCCACACTCAGTGGTTCGCAAACTTGGCTGCATGTTGGAATTACCTGGAGAGCTTGTAAAAACCCCGTTGTTCATCTGCACCTCAGACCAATTACTGCAGACTCCCAGGGGTGGGGCTTTTGAGGCTTCCCAGGTGATTCAAGTGTGCAGTCATGGTTCAGATACACTTCGTAAATTGCGGCTTCAAGAGAAAGTCACTCACATTCCCAGAACACTCCCTTCTCCCTATCCTTTTTTTTTTTTTTTTTGAGTTGGAGTTGCATTGTCGCCCAGGTTGGAGTGTAGCAGCACAATCACACATCACCGCAGCCTCAACCTCCTGGGCTCAGGTGATCCTTCTACCTCAGTCTCTGGAGTAGTTGCGATTTTTTTTCTTTTTTTGTAGAGATGAGGTCTCGCTATGTTGCCCAGGCTGATCTCAAACTCCTGGGCTCAAGTAGTCTTCCCAAATAGGCTTAAGACACCAAGCCTGGCCCAAAAGCTGCCGAAGGAAATTGACTAGAAAGGATCAGGGGTACCAATGCCACTGGGATGTGTGATTCTGAAGCTGGAACATAGCAAGCTGGTCTTTCATGAGCAGACCAGGGCCAGGGGCAGAACACAGTTCAAAAGGTTTATTCCATACCAGACCAATGGTTTCACTTTTGGTTCACCCTTGTCTCTACCGCCTCTGAATTTTGTCTTCCACCTGTGCCTGCCCTCTCAGGTGGTCTTAAGTGGTCCTCTCTCCAGCCCTCACCTGCCCACCTCTCTGCATAGTTGCAGCCTGATTCCTACCTCCTAAGCTGGTGCTTGCTTTCAGAAAAGTCCAAGTCCCTCCAAGTCACCTCCTGTTCACCAGGCGCCTGGTGCTCGAGGTCTGATCTTTCCTGCCCCCTTGATATCTTAGGCATCATTTATTTCTTTTCAGTCCTGCCCTACCATGTTCAGGAACTATCATATGTGTCCCAGCCCTAACTTCACAATCAGCTGTGGAGCAAAAGCTCCATCTTTTCTTTTTGGCTTTTATAACTTCTCAAATATTTAAGATATACATGCATGTTCTCACTCTTATGAGAGAGCAGGAGCTAAAAAAAAAAAACTGATCTCGCAGAGGTAGAGGGTGGAATGGTAGCTACCAGAGGCTGGGAAAGGTGTGTGTGAGTGGAAGTCCGGATGAAGAGAGTTTGATCAGCGGCACAAACATACAGTTAGATAAATGATACACATTCTAATGTTCCATAGTAGTAGGGTGACTATGGTTTGCAACAACATAATGTATATTTCTTTTTTATTTGATTTAGCTTAGAGTTGTGGAGTACATGTGAGGATTTAATACACAAGTAAGTTCTGTACAGGTGAAGTCTGGACTTCTAGGGGGTCCTCTTTCCCCCTGATAGTGGACCAGGTGCCCAGCATGTTAACTTTTTCAGTTACGTGAGTATTTGTTTCAAAACTCTTGTGAAGGGATAGAAATTAAAGCACATTCTGTTACACATTTACCTTACTGCCTTTCCCAAAAGAGTACAGACACAGAAATGTAAAAAAAAACAAAAAAAACCGAGCAGATTATATTAATATCTGTATCTGTTTAAGTCACTGAGATCAGGACTGTCCCGGAACGCCCCCTCCCCCGTAATAAATGGTTCTTGGCATTCCAACCCATTCATGAGGCCAAGAACCTGTGAAAAGAGACTGCCCACTCCCATGGGCCACCCCAGAAACTGCTGTGTCTGCACACACCACACTCCAACCACATCTGGAGTGGGTGGGCAAAACGTCCTTGACCTCTGTTTCCCTCTCTCCCGCCCTTCCATGACCCCACCCTCCCAGGAGCAGCTGCCCTATCCATGTAGCCTGCGGGCCCCAGCTGCTCACCCAGGCAGATGGGATTTCCTCTTCTTCCCTGCCCCACCTATCCTTCCCGCGGCATCCCGTGGACCTTCCCAGACTTCCTGTGGAGCCAGGCTTTTTTTTGTTTGTGTTTGAGCTAGGAGAAGAGAAAGGAAGAGCTTTATATTCCACCACCTTCAGGAAGGTACCTCCCTCCCATCTGTCATTCTATAAGCCAGAGAAAGGCAAGTGTCCCTGCCTCACCCGGTCACCCCCTGCTGAGTGCGCAGGGACAATAGGAATAGCTCTCATCCTCACTCCTCCTGTACTGCGCTATTGTCTTCTTTCAAAAGAGTGGTGGTTCACGCCTGTAATCCCAGCACTTTGGGAAGCCAGGGTGGGAGAATCACTTGAGCCCAGGCGTTTGAGCCCAACCCAGGCAAAATAGTGAGTCTCTGCAAAAAATAAAAAAATTAGCCAGGCATGGTGAAGCACACGTGTAGTCCCAGCTACTCAGGAGGCTGAGGTTGGAGGATCCCTTGAGCCCATGAGTTAGAGGCTGCAGCGAGCCTTGATTGTGCCATTTCACTCCAGTCTGGGTGACAGAACAAGCCCCATCTCCCCAAAAATAAAAATGAAAGTATTTTTTTAAAAAGAGTAAGTTCAACTTTGACATGCAGATCCAGGGGGAAATGTACAATAAACACTTTAACCCCAAGCAAAGGGGAAGATAGGAACGAATGTACTGGGTAGGCCCTGAGGCTTTTCATAGGTGCCACAGCATTACAGGTGATAATTCCAACATCGCCTTGAGAGGAAACCACTGCTGACTGCTGCTCAGCAGGGCAGAAGCAGAGATGGAGACGTGGAAATGTTGGCTTGAACTGCACAGGCCTTGGCCTTCACGTTCCCATCACATGGTCCTCAGCCTTCCATCCTCTGAGCCAGTTCCCAAAGACTGCGGCTGAGGGGGTCCCAGGGATGAGCCAGGAAGGTTTCCCATGTTGCCTCAAACAAGTCCCCAAATGGATCAGACAGTTGGGTGGACATGAAAAATGACTCGTAATTGCAAAGACTGGGCTGCAGTAGGCTTGGGTAAGTTTTCTCACTTAGATGTATGGCTGTTTCTGCTACCCAGGCCTTTTTTGGAGATTGAGCAATCACAGAGCAGGCAACAGCGACACCTGCTGTTCAGAACAGATTCAAACCCGGTAGGGAGAAACCAGAAACCCGGTTCTCACCGTAGAGACAGCGACACCTACCCTTGATTTCACAAAAGAAACCACGACCCAGGGTCTGTTTCGAACTTTTTATTTGTTGTTTAGGGATTTCCCATGTATCTGGTACAAGTAGGGCCAATACTGTTCGAGTTAATAACATATTTTGACTAGCTATTATAACATTCCTGGACCATAAATTTTCAGAGAGCATAACACAGCCAAAAGCAAAATACTCAAATTGAATCAACTCTTCTTAACATGAAAAGTGTAAGACCTTCAATAAATGTAGTCAATATGTCTGACAATAGGTCACTGTTATGGGTTGAATTATGTCCTTTAAAACGTTGCTGAAGTACTAACCCCCTTTGCCAATAGTCACAGTAACAGGAAGTCATTAGGGTGGGTCCTGATCCACGAGGACTGGTTTCCTTATTAAGAAGAAAAAGGAGGAGGAGGAGGAAAGAGGAAGGAGGAAGAAGGAAGAGGCGGAGGAGAAGAAGAAATTTGGTTACAGAGACAGACAGACAGACACCCTGAGAGAATACCATGTGACGTAAAGGTAAGGCTGAGGTGATGTATCTAGAAGCTGAGAGACGCTAAGGTTGCCAGCCAACCTCCGGAAGCTGGGAAGGAGGCCTGGAACCGGTTCTCCCTCACAGTCTTCAAAAGGTGTCACCCTGCCAGTGCCTTCGGGACTTTCAGCCTCCAGAACTAGGGAGGCAAATGTTTGTGGTTCTAAGCCACACAGTTTGTGGTGTTTTGGTATGGCAGCCCTAGGACACTAATACAGCACTAGTTAGGGTTTGAAGCGTCTGCCTACATTGTGGCCCCAACTGGATAGAAGTATTTGGAATACTGGGTTGCGTTTTTCGCTTGCCCATGGAATGCAAGTGTCGCACGAGGATTGCAAGTGTCGCACGAGGATTGACCGGTCACAGTGCATCACATCTGCCGATTCTCGGGTTGACTGACATGGATCATGGTAGGGAAAAGCATTTAAGTGGTCTTCGTTGAAGCCCGAGGGTCTTCCTGCACGTGGAGAATCACTCAGGTCAAAGTGGCCATCTTTGTAAACAACGAAACCATTTTTTTTGCCATGCTTTGCCTGATGGCATTTTCCCTGTGCAGAACCCAAATGTTTCGAACCACCTCTTGCTGCCTTTACTCCTCTGTTCAACTCACACAGCAGAATGTGTAGGAAGTGTTTGTTTTTTCCACTTGACGCTCCATCTTCCCTAGTCCACAGACAGCACTAACTTTCTTCAAATCTGCAAAAGACAAGGTGTATTCACAAGCACAACATTGTTACTCCAAATGACAAATGACGAACGATAAACTCCCAACGCTGCAGTGTTGCCACGCCAGAAAAAAATGCTGTGAATTTATGCATCAATCTGATACAACCAAGGAACACAAGTGGGTTCTAGTTCCACCTACCAGCTGTGGGACTTTGAAGCTCAAAGAGCCTCAGCAACTTATTGACCCAATCGCCTTGTCTGTAAGATGGGAACACCACCACCTCTTCAGAGTTGATATGCCCTTCAGTGAGCTCATATACATGGACGTAGCCTATAAACTGCAAAAGGTGACAGTTGTTCAGTATTATCTTAAGAAGTATGACTTTTTCTTCATCTGACCCAGGCATGGATAGATTGGCCAGCCCTACCCAGAATGAGGCCATCTATGTGACCTCACAGTCACCTTGCTCTATGCCTTGGGAGGCTGACCAGCAGGGAACACGTCAATGGCTCTCTCTCTTTTGCTACCAGCTGGGATTGGTCAAGGGAAGACACTGGTGAGAGTTCAGAGGACAGAATCAGGGCTGCTCTGGGCTTAGCCCCTCCCACCCTGCCCCAGCTCTCTCCTTGTTGGTCATCTGTAGAAGGCATTAACTACTGCCAGGCAACTGTCCCCATCCATTACCCTGTTGGGGCTCCAGAAATCCCTGTGTCTCTTGTCCCTTTAGGCATAGGTTGTAACAGCTCCCTGTAAGGGCTAACTCAAAGATACTGCACTGAACAGGACTGACTGGCTTTACTTATACCTACTCCTTGGTAAATAGTTCCTTTGGTAAATTCCCCTGAGAGTATCAACTCTGAAGACATCTTTTGCCTGCAGGACTCATTCAATAATTAGTTTAAGTGGTCCGAGGAAACAAAGACTCAAAATGCAGTTGGGAGATTGTTTGCTCATGTTTTGATGACATCATGGATAACCTCCTTCGTTGCAGGAAATAGTACACAGACAACTCATGGTGTACGATGGCATCATGACTAACCAAGCTGAAGGAGACAGACAAGTGACTTTGGTCCTTCTTCGTTACAGTGACAAAAGTGATTGTGATAGATTGGGAGAAAAAATGGACACACTATTTTGTGTTTCCTCCCATCCAGAGGGGGAACTTATTTCTCCACCCCGATCCTAACCTGAGCCACCATCTTGCTCTGGCCAATGGGCTATTCACAAACATGGCATAAGCAGAAGCTGGACCTGGTCATGTGTGTTTGACCATTGGAAGAACACCTTGGCTGACCTCCTGGAGGATGAGCATGTGAAGAGAAGCCCAGCCATCTCAGATGTCCCCAACATGCCAACTGAGGCCCAAGATGGGCCATTCTAGTCCAACCAGCCCCAGTCAAGCTGCCCAAACCGGAAAACAAAAAAGTGACCCACTGATCCACAGAAATTGTGAGCAAACAAAATGATTGTCATAACCGTTGCATTTTGGAGTGGTCCGTTACCCTTCAAATGCCAACTGCAGTCATAATTATAAAGGCTGTAGGCACCACTGGCTTTAGGGAAAAGGGTAAGTTGAAGGCCATGAGTGTCCAAACAAGAACATCACTGAAGAGCTCTGAAGGACTTGCATCTCTCCTGTGACCTTGGGCAGATATGTCTGGGAACCAAGCCCAACACCTGGTTGTAAGGGTTGCAAACTGGCAGCCACAAACCCACTGGGGCTCTTAAACTAAGACAGTTTCAAACTGTAGTTGCCACACCAGCAGCAACAGTGTCAGTTGGGGACTTGTCAGAAATGCAGATTCTCAGGCTCTACCACTGATCTGTTGTGTTCAAAACTCTGAGGTGGGGCCCAGCGCCTGTGTTTCATTGAGTCCTCCGGGAGATTCTTATGCAGGGGAAAGTTTGAGAGCCATTGTGCTAAGGCAAGGCCCTGCAGGGAAGGGGGTGGAATCAGAGATGAAGGATGAGGTCATCAGGCTTCTTTTCGTAGAGAGTCAAACGCCAGCATGCCAGCTGGGAACATGCAATCCCCAAATTCCCTTACATCTTCGTCATCCTCCAAGGAGGCTCCTCTCTCATCCGAGGACACTCCCACATCCACAGGAAGCCTTCCAGCACTGCCCACCAGGGAGCTGCTCACAAGAGGTGCCAATTCTTTCCAGAACTCATTCTACTCCAGGCCTTCCACAGGAATCAGATCTCAATGTAACCCAGACTGAAGACGCCAAGCCTGCTTTGACCACAACCATCTGTGTGGCAAGGGTCCAGGAGCACACGAGAACATATTTGAGGGCGAGGAACAGAAGAGGAGGAAGGATTCGCTCTGATAGGCTGGAGACGTCTGGACCACCTCATGAGGGCCAATTGGTAAATGTTTAGAAATTTTACAAGACCGTTGTTAAACATAGCCCTTCGGAAGACTTAAGCCTTATGCACTTACAACTAAGGTATATTAAAAATAAAGGTAGTGGTCAGGCGTGGTGGCTCAAGCCTGTAATCCCAGAACTTTGGGAGGCTAAGGCAAGAGGATTGCCTGAGCCCAGAGGTTCAAGACCAGCCTGGGCAACTCAGTGAAACCTCGTCTCTACAATGTACCAAAAAATTAGCTAGGCATGGTAGCACATGCCTGTAGTTCTGGCTACTTGGAAGACTGAGGTGGAAGGATCGCCTGAACCCAGCAGGAAGAGACTGCGGTGGCCATGAGCGTGCCACTGCACTTCAGCCTAGGTGACAGAGTGAGACTCTGACTGAAAACCAAAGCAAAACAAAAACAAAAATAAAGGTAGTAGGCTGGGCATGGTGGCTCATGCCTGTAATCCCAGCACTTTGGGAGAGCCAGGTGAGAGGATTGCTTGAGTCCAAGAATTCATGACTAGCCTGGGTAATATAGCGAGACCTTGTCTCTACCAAAAAACAAAAATATAAAAAATGAGCTAGGCATGGTGGTATACCTATAGTCCCAACTACTTGGGAGGCTGAGGCAGAAGGATCACCTGAGCCTGGGAGGTTGAGGCTGTGGTGAGGCATAGCCATGCTGCTGCACTCCAGCCTGGGCGACGAATTCTCAAGCCTCCATGACTCAAAAATAAATAAATAAACAAAAATAGAAAACAAATAAAGGTAATACATTCTCCAAACTTAATCTTAGTTATCTTCACTCCTTCACTATTATCTATGTTTTGGGGGATCATCTACCTCTGTTTTATGTATATATGGGAAGTACTACGTAAGGGTGTCTGTCTTCTCCAGTGTTCAGCTGTGAGTCTCTGGCTTGAGGAGAGCCGTGGCTGGGCGTTTACAAGTTGGGAGCCAGCGCGTGCTATAAATCAGGGCTTCTTCTCCTGGAGAGTCAAACACCAGCATGCCACTGACCATAAGACTTGAGAAGGCTAAATTTATTGTCATGAGTATATGCTTCTGAGATTCAGGATCGAACATATTGGCTGTGAAACCTGGGAGTGATGCTAATTTCAAACTTGGACTCAGTGTGGTAAGGGCCTTCCCAGAACAGAGAGGAAATAACGTAGCATACTCAAGGTCTAAGTGCCCATGTGTAACCCTGTTACAACCCTGTGCCATAAAATACCCAATCAAAATGTATGGTGCCATATAAGGGAGACAAAGGGGCTAGAATGTGAAGAAAAGTTAGCGCAAAGTATATAAGGCAATGCCCCACTGCGTTCAGGGCTCAGCCTTTGAATGTGAATTCACTGAGCCAGTGCCGTCATGAATAAGTGCTACTTCCTGGCAAAGAAGCCTCAGTGTCCAATCTCTCTGTAAAGGGTCATACCACAATAGCTCTATTAGTGTCCTATGGCTGCTGTGACAGATTGGCTTAAAACAACAAACTTGTTTGGTTTTTTTTTGAGGCCAGGTCTCACTGTGGCCCCAGGCAAGAGTGCAGTGGCATGATCACAGCTCACGCTAGCCTCAACCTCCTGGGCTCACTCAAAGGATCCTTCTGCCTCAGCCTCCAGAGTAGCTGGGATGACAGGCAGTTAAGGTCCCTCTCTCATTGGGTCCTACATAGACACTCACTGTGGTGATTTCCTCAATCTCAAGACGTGTAGATGAAATAGAGAAACTGAGCAGCCAGCAGAAGGCCCTCACTGGTTCCCCGACCTATGGTAAGAGGGTTGTTATGGCTGGGAGGGCCACGTGGACGCCCCTGGACCTGACTCTGCTGCCAACATGGTACATCAAAAGCAATAGCGCCTCCCTGTGGAATTGTCAAGGTCAGTGTCACCATCATGACTTGAAAGACGCAGAGGCAGTGAATTCTCCTGCTCTACATCAAAAATCTCCTCTTAGAGCTGGTGCAAATTCTAGATGGGTCATGGAGAATGACTGTAGATGTTCACTAATTAGGGACTGTTGGATTTTTAATATGCATTTTTCTTAATTTAATCTTGAATGCACACAGAAGAGATTAGGGGTCAGAGACAGATTAGTTATTAAAATCGATATATGAACAGCTGGGTCATTCCCTTCAGGCCTTAATCCTGGAGCAACACAATGGACACCAGATGGAAAAGTCTTTTATGGATGTGTCCCGCGCTTCATAGGAGAGGGACAGAAAACAATGAATCTTCTGTTTTATGTATAGAACAGAGGCGGTTGTCCCCTCCCTTCCTCAATAAGGGAGAAAAAAAAAAATTGTTGCTCCTTGGAGATAAGATGGAAGGGACTCTGGACTCTCACTCTAAAACTTTTGTATGTAAATAAATTTTCTCCAGGAACCAGGTCATCTTGTGTGTCTCTTTACAAACTATAGACAGAGTATGTCCTCCAGGTCCCTGCCTCAGTCTCCCTTGAAATGTAAATACCTAGGGAGCTAGTTCTCCACGCCTCTTTAGTACCTTTGGGTGAGCCTAGGGAAACAGTCTGGACTGTAACCATTTGGCCCCTTTTAGGAGATAAGGAAAGTTTTATTACCCCCTTGCATCAGAGAAATTAACCAAACAAATGGCTAAAGATCTAATCCTCATAGCATATGAAAAATAAAATATTGCTCTAGAAGTGAAGGCAAGCATTCTCTATCTTCATAGCATAGACATTTCTGTGTCTCCAGGGGCTAGGGCTTTTTACAGAAGCACTGAAAAATCTAGACAAGGCTTTTTTCGCCCCAGGGGTACAAGAGGGTTCCTTTTACCAGAAACATATGACTAAGAATAAGAAATGGATGATGATCTCCAAAGCAGGATTTGGGGACTAATGGCAAGAGAAAGGGAAATAGATACCAGGGAGACCACTAGGGAATACCCACGATTAAAAATATAATCCTATAATCCCAGCACTTTGGGAGGCTGAGGTGAGAGGATTACTTGAGGCCAGCAGTCTGAGACCAGCCTGGGCAACAAAGTTAGACCTTATCTCTGCAAAAAAATAATTATTCCAGTGTGGTGGCAAATACCTGTAGTTCCAGGTACTTGGGAGACTGAAGCAGGAGGATCACTTAAGTCCAGAAGTTCGAGGTTGCAGTGAGCCATGAACGTGCCATTGCACTCCAGCCTGGGCAACGGAGTGAGACTCCAACTTAAAATAAAAAACAATACAAAACAAAACCTCTCAAACCAAATCCAACACCTTGTTGAATGAATGGCAAATAAAATCAAATCAGAAGCCATATGGAATGTCCCTCATTGCCACTGTTATTTAACATTGTTCTAAAAATTCCATTAATACAAGTAGATAAAAGAAACATAATAAAGTTTAAACACTGGGAAGGAGAAAGCCACATTATTATTATTTGTAGATATCACTGACACCTCCCAAATGAATCAACTGAGAATCTACCAAAAATTCAGAGAACTAAGGAAAGTGGCTGAATTACAATAATTGATAACTTTCCTACCCTTAAAAGCTAGTCAGAAAACTAATGAAAGAAAATAAGCAGTAAACAACAGTTGCAACAACAAAAGCTAGTATGTAATGTGCACACCTTTAATAAGGACAAATGTAAGATTCCTCTGAGAGCTATAAAAGCAGATCTGAATAAAGGAAGCATTTTGTTCTTGGATAAGAAAGAAAGAATATGAAGCTGTCAATTCTTCCCCAGTTAATTTATAATTTCACTGAAAACCTAAGTTCACATAGACAGGAAACTATGAAACGAAAGAATAATGCATGAAATACTATATATTAAAAATGAATTGCAAAGCTAAAATAATTGAGCAGTTCAGAGGTTAACAAGAAATTGTCAAACCAGTGAAAAAATACAGAATCACTAAACTGACTCAAATACAGATGTGAATTTAGTGTCTGAATAAGTCTTTCCAAATCAGTGAGATTTGTCAATAAATGGCATTGGTGTTCCATTAGTTTTCTGTCTACTTTGTATATGAAGAAAATCTATTAATTATTGTAATAAGCCACATTGTCAAATTCTCTTATTTTTCAGTATTTTTTTAGTTGTTTCATTTGGAGTCCAGTGATATCCGCACATAATAATAATGTTGCCAACTACTTTCCAATGTTTAATTTGGAAAACAATTGCTAGGTTCTTAGCTTACTCCTTGCCTGAAAACTCACTCCCAATAAATGAATATTTAAAATAAAAAATAAAACCATAAAAGCACCAGATTAAAAATAATAGGAAATAGCATTAATTGAGCATTTACCCTATGTAAGACATCACCTCACAAAGTAGCTGTAATAGGTACAAATGATGCATCTAAGTCCAGAGAGGTTAAGTAACTTAGCCAAGATCACACAGCATGTATGATTTAATAACAGGAAGTCTAATGCTTAAACCCATACACTGAATCACTATGTCATACAGCCTCCCAATGTCAGGAGGAAACATGGGTGAATTTTTCTGTACCTTGGGAAATTGAAAGATTTTTCAAAGTATGGCTTAAAACTAGAAGCCATAAAGACAAAGATTGATCATTCACTTTACAAAAAATGAAGTTTTCTGTATAAGAAAGTTAAGTGAAGAAATAAAACAATTAAAAATAAAAGATATTTGTAACACAGGTGTCAAAGGACACATTTCTGAACATATACAGAGCACTTCCAAATCAGCAATGAAAATCTGCAATCCCACAGCAGATTAGCATAAATAGAAAAAGACATCCAAACAGCTCATAATTTAAAAAAATGAAATTATGAGCCGGGCTCGGTGGCTCAGCCTGTAATCCCGCGCCTTGGGAGGCTGAGGTGAGTGGATTGCCTGAGCCCGTGGGTTCGAGACCCACCTGGGCAACTTGGTGAGACCTCGTCTCTACAATAAATCAAAAAATTAGCTGGGTGTGGTAGCGCGCACCTGTAGTTCCAGCTACTTGGAAGGCTGAGGCAGAAGGATTGCCAGAGCCCAGCAGGTGCAGCCTATGGTGGCCAGGAGTGGTCACTGTACTCCAGTCTGGGCAACAGAGTGAGACTCCAACTCAAAAAAAAAAAAGAAAAGAAATTATGGCAATAAGAAGCCACTCTTCTTCACCTTGCACATTGGCAAAATATTTAAAAGTTTTAAAATGCAAACAACAATAAAACACGATGTTAGCAAGGATGTGGAAAATGCAAAATTTAACAAACTCTATAAATTGAAACAACTTCTTTAAAAAATAATTTGTAGCTGGGCACACTGGCTCATGCCTATAATCCTAACACTTTGGGAGGTCGAAGCAGGAGGATTGCTTGAGCCCAGGATTTCAAGACCTGCCTGGGCAACATAGCAAGATCTTGTCTCTACAAAAAATTGTTTAAAAATTAGCTGCGCATGGTGGCACGTGCCTGTAGTCCCAGCTGCTTAGGAGGCTGAGGCAGAATGATTGCCTGAGCCCTGGAGTTTGAGGCTGCAGCGAGCCATTATAATGCCATTGCACTCTAGCCCGAGCAACAGAGTGAGGCTCTATCTCAAAAATAAATAAAAATAATTTGGTAATACTCTATCAAATGTAAAATGCACACAGCCTTTAACATAATGATTCCTCTTCTAAGCAACTACCCTCCAAAATACATGTGTAGAAAGAGTCCACTGATGCAGTGCCTTGGTTAGGCCACAGACAGAAAGCTGTCTAAATGCCCATTATTTAGATTAGAGGGAAGGTGAGAGCATAAGCCCAAACTTTGGTTCATTCTTAGTTAGTACATAGTTTGAGACTATGGACCACAAGTTTCAACAATGTTATGAAATCTCTGAAGTCATTAATGCACGTGCCTTTGATTGATAAAGCTACTAGTTAGGCTCAATCCATTGTTGAAAAAGATTACAAGGAAATTACTGCAACATTAAGGAAGGATCACCGGAGCCCAGCAGGCGAGGCTGCGGTGGCCGGGAGTGGCCACTGCACTCCAGTCTGGGCGACTGACTGAGACTCCAACTCAAGAAAAAAAAAACCCAAAACATTGAAGTCTATGCTTATTCTGTGTCTTGTGTGGATGAAGCTAAGTTTCTTTGAACATCAGTTTATAAAAAGAGCCAAAAATCTTTCCTAATACTCAGAAGTTTGTTTTCATAGTTATCAGGACTGTTGACCTGTAACTTTGAAGCCTTGTATGTTTTTTATTTAAAACTGCAAATAAGTGCCTATTTTAGAGGAACATGTTTGTTCTCTTGTAAAGTATGTTTGCATAAGAGATTTAACTGCTCAACAACCTTGATACGCTTAATTGCTAACTATGACCTCCTGGGTCTTGTAATAATAAATAAACCCATATGAAAACTGTAAAGTTTTACTTGGAGTTAGAAATGGTTCTTTATTTTGTCTCTCTCTTTTTATTGGTTTATGTAAGTAAAACAATCTTCAAATACTGTTGGTGTCAGATTCATTATTTAAAACAATTCAAAATTCTGTTATCTTTTAAAATTAGCTAAATAAATTATGACACACCAAAACAACAGAATAAGAAATACAGCAAATCCTCCTCCCCAGTCCACCCCCGATCTGAACACAGAGGGCTTGTTAAGAAACAACAAGTCCCAGACCAGAGTTTCTGATTCAATTGGTCTGGACTGGGGCCTGAGAATGTATATTTCTAACAGATTCCCTGATGACGCCAATGAGCTGGCCAGGGGACCACTTAGAGAATCATTGTTTTAAAGGCATGAAGTAGCCAGGTGCAGTGGCTCACACCTGTAACCCCAGTACTTTGTGAGGCAGAGGCAAGAGGATTGCCTGAGCTCACAGGTTTGAGACCAGCCTGGGCAACATGGCGAGATCTTGTCTTCACAATAAATCAAAAAATTAGCTGGGAGTTGTTTCGCATGCCTATAGTTCCAGCTGCTTGGAAGGCTGAGGCTGAAGGATCACCTGAGCCCAGCAAGTTGAAGTTGTGGTGGCCATAAACATGCCGCAGCACTTCTACGTGGGCGACAGAGTGAGATGCTGACTCAAAAACAATAGAAAAATAAATTTAAAAGGCATGAAGGAGAAAGATTTCCCAAGACACAATCAATTCAAAGAACAAAGAAAAGACTGACTGGTATGTCTCATTTGTTTATGTAGACAACTTTATGCTTGGGAAACAGCTGGAAGGAAATACAAGTTTAAGGCCAGTTTCTTCTGGGTAGTGGGTAAGGAAAGAGACTCATCTATATTGAATACGCTTTTAAACTGCTTTAGTTTACCGTACTTTGGGAGGCTGAGGTGGAAGGATTACTTGAGCCCAGGAATTTGAGACCAGCCTGGGCAATATAGCAAAATCTTATCTCTACAGAAAGTTAAAAAAAAAAAAAAGGAGTGTGTTGGTATGCCTCTGGTCCCGGCTACTCTGGAAGTTGAGGCACGAGGATTGCCTGAGTCCGGTGAGTGTGATCACACCACTGCACTCCAGCCTGGGTAACAGACTAAAAATTCCACTCAAAAAAAATAAAAATAAAATAAAATTCAAAATCAATAAACGAGACGGTTGAGTATAATGTATGTACAATGTATGTATTATATAATGCCTGTGTCTCAGGGATGCATGCCCCGTGGACCCCTGAGGCCGAGGAGGGTATGGAACCGTCTCGAGGGTCAACACTTATCCCAGTTGCTGCTGCTGTGGGATGAAGGCAGCGGCTCCCTTCCTCATCCTGCAGCATCGAAGGGGAGAATCCCTGAGGAGGGGTCCGCTGTGGAAAGGGTGCCACAGCTAGCCAAAGGAGTGGGGGTGATGGAGCTGACTCGCCCTCTGCCGTGGGGGCGGGTCTGCAAGCCTGCGTGGGGGAAGGCACAGGAGAAGGCGCAGAAGACGGCTGACC
>NW_007252950.1:1112603-1133312 GCF_000164805.1 Carlito syrichta | reverse complement strand
GAGCGCTGGCAGCCCAGGAGGGACTGAAGGCACCGGAAGGGACTGAGGTCCAGCCACTTGGAATTCAAGCCCTGAGCCCTGGTGGAGTTTTGGTACATTAGCTTGATTCGAGTATGTATTTTGCCGCCTGTCCCTTCATCCTCCATCCATCTTTTTCTGCTGATGGTATCATTGACGTGGAATAAAATCCACCAAGCTTCGGTGGCCGCCTTGATGGACTTGAGTAATCGTATAGAGACGTTTAACTGCCGTCACAATCAGAAAGTAGAACAGTTTCAACATCCTGAAAGTTCCCTCCCACTCCTTTATTCGCCATCTTCTCCTACCACCCCCCTGCCCCTGGTAACCCCTCAGTTGCTGTTTCTTGTATTAACTTTTCCAGAAAGTTATCTAAATGACATCTGTCTTCTAAGTCTGGCTTCACTCCCTTAGCATAATGTTTTGAAATTCAGCCATGTGTTGTGTCCTCCTGTCTTGTTCCACGGTGTGGGGATACCACTGGCTGCTTATTCATTCACAAATTGGTGGATGTTTGGTGTTTCCAGTTTGGGGATTTTAAATGTAAAGTTGCTATGAACAACTTGTTCGTATTTTTGTGAACATTGATTTTTATTTCTCTTTGGTAAATACCTAGGGAGTGGGATTGCTGGAGTGTGTGGTAAATGTCCGGCACCACTGGATTATTTCCAGAAGGGCTTAGCAGTTGCCATTCCTGCCAGTGATGGAGAAGGGTTTCCGTTTCTCCACATCACATGGGCATTTCCAGTCTTTTTAACCTTGGCTGTTCCAGTGGGCACATCTGACCATCACCTTTGATTTCACCCTATTAGGTTCTGGGGTCTGGGGCAACACCAATTTCAGAATGCTCCCACCTCATTGCTTTGGAAGCATGAAGAGTGTTGAGAAACCTGCAAGTCTAGAGGTTTCTGTGGCTGTCACCCTCTTTTCAGGCTTCTGAGCAGCAACCGCCATTGTGAAACAAAGTTCTAATACACAGATTAGAGAGGGTGGCCTGACTGAGAGAGAAGACAGAATGAATACCAGCAATACCCCACAGGCTTCTTATGTTCATGGTCAAAGGAGAGTTGTCAGTTGACAATGGCCTTGGCCTTGCATAGACCCACCTGGAAGTGTCCTTCAGTTGACAAGCCTCAGAAACTACTTTCATCGTGCCAAATGCATAATCTTGTAGCTTATCATATGTACACATTGGAAGAAGAATACCAACCCCCAAACATGAATGATAGGCTAAAAAAACCTCTGAAAGCATCCCCGTGGAGGCCTGAGCAAAGAATTCTCTAGCGGGTCCTGAAAGATGCTGTTGATAAAAGCACAGAAGTTCTACAATCCAGGTAGCAGTCTTATCACAGAAGAAGCAAGGTAGAGTCTGGAGCCTTCTACCGCAGCCTTCTCTGATTCCAATGGGTAGGCTGCATTCTGTGAGAACCAGCAGGTCTGGAACCAGCACAGGAAGGTGGAGGAGGGGTACTGGCCTCAGACAACAAGGGTGTATTAGTTTGCTAGGACTGCCCAACAACAACCACCACAGACCAGGTAACAAAGTACCACAGACCAGGTAACAAAGTACTACTAAGTATCATAGACTGAGTAACAAAGTATTACAAAGTACCATAGACTAGGTAACAAAGCACCACAAGGTACTGCAGACCAGGTAACAAAGTACTATAGACTGGGTAACAAAGTGCCACAAAGTACCTCAGACTGGGTAACAAAGTACTACAAAGTACTACAGGCTGGGTAAGAGTGCCACAAAGTACCACAGACTGAATAACAGAGTACTACAAAGTACCACAGACTGGGTAACAAAGCACCACAAAGTACCACAGATCAGGTAGCAAAGTACTACAACGTACCATAGACCGGGTAACAAAGTACCACAGACTGGGTAGCAAAGTACTATAAAGTACAATAGACTGGGTAACAAAGTACCACAGATTGAGTCCTGTTGGTTAAACCTAAACAGCAGAAGTTTATTTTCCCACAGTTCTGGTGGCTAGAAGCCGAGGACTAAGGTGTCTGCAGACTTGCTTACCTCTCCCAAGCCTCTCTCCTTGTGGGCGGTTTGCTGACGATCCCTGGTGTTCCTTGGCTTGTCAATGCATCCCCCAATCTGTCTTGACCTTTTGGGGCACTCTCCCTACGTGGGTCTGTCTCCAGATTCCCCCTTTATGTAAGCACACCAGGCATACCAGATTAGGGGCCCAATAGCGTGACCTCGTCCTGACTAATTGCAGCCACGAAGACCCTACTCCAAATAAGGTCACATTCTGAGGTATTGGGATTTGGGGGGGAACCTCGATTTCAACCTGTAACAGAGGGCCTAATCATCCTTAAGCAAGTCCCTGACTTTACCTTTTCACATGGCACTGGCGAGGGACCTAGTGGCTGGATACCTCCCTGGATTCAGAGAGTCATCAGAGCACCTGTCTCAGGCTCTACCAGGAAGTGCTCCTGGGTGGCCGGGCAGTCCCAACATCCTAGCATGTGGGCGACTGGGGAATGGGTTGGCTCCTGGGTCCTGGAAGGCTAAACACTCTTTCATCCCACACCCCTCCTCCTCCCTCCAGGTGCCTGGTGCAGCAGGGCACACCTAGGCAGGCTGGCACCACCCCTAAGAGTTTGCTTCCAGGAGCTCTGAGCTGGCATCCAGCAAATGCAGTGATTAAAAGTCACCTGAGTCTTTTTCAGTCATCACTCCATTTCCATTACATTTTCCTGAGGACCTCGGGGATGCTTGTGATTATCTTCTTCCTCTTCCTTTTTATTTATTTTACATTGTTTTTTGTTTTAGAGTTGTGGGGTACATGTGGGGATTTACTACATACGCAAATTACATGCAGGTGAGGTTTGGGTTTCTGGCAAGCTCTCTCCCCTCCTAGAAGTGGACGTGGTGCCCAATGGGTGGTTGTGTGCCCCTTAACTGTCTCCCCAGCCATGCCCAGTGTCAGTTGTTCCTGCCTTTGTGCCCACGTGCCTGATGTTGGGTGCACACTTATGAATGAGAAAATGCGGTACTGTATTCAGTTCTTTGTTTCTGTGATAGTTCACTTAGAATGATGGTCTCCAGCTGCATCAATGTTGCTGCAAAGTACATGATTTTGTCCTTCTTCATGACTGTGTAGTATTCTGTCCTGTATCTGTACCTCATTTTCTTTATCCAGTCCCCTTTTGACTCTTCTGAATGTAATATAAATTGTGTCAGGGTGAGGATGGCAGTTCAGCTACTCACTCAAGGGAGGGCTAAGATGGACTTTTCACACACATCCCTCCTCGGGCCCTGGCATGCTGGGTACAGCATGGCAGACTCAGGCAGGGCTATCCTGAATCATTGACTTAAGTTCCGAATGCCAATGAGGCCACCAGACCCCATGGAGATGGCCCCATGTCTCCTCTCTGGCCACATCTCCTACTGCTTTCTCTGCCCTGGCCCCCTTGCTGGTCCCAGAACCCAGAAGCTTATCCCTAGCACAGAGGCTCTGCCCAGATCTCTGTGAGGCTTGTGCTTCCCCCTTCAAGACCTTCCTTCAAGGTCACCTTCTCAGTCAGGCCTACTCTGATGGCCCCAGTGAGTTCCTGTCACTCTGTTCGTTTTTTCTTGTTAGCATGTGTCACCTTTTATCATCAGTGATTCTGTTTATTCCCTGCACCTCCCCCACACTGGGATGGAATCCAGCTGAGTGTAGAGAATTTCTGTTTTGTTTCTGGATGTGTGCTTCTGGCCTAGTGCATTGCTTGGCAGAGAATACATATTCAATTGTGGCTTGTTGGACAGATACTCTTTGAAACAGACATACTCCCAGGCCCCTCTCCAGAAGTGTGGCAGAGAAATGGTAGAGCCAGGAGCATAGTAACCTGCATTGTTAAGAAGCTCTCATGGGGATTATTAGGTTCTCTGAAGTTTGGGAACCAGCAGGAATCTGGAGGTGATGGCATTACACAGCCTCAACCCTGAGTCTTGAAAATGAAAGAGGGGGAACTAGAGTCTGGTAGGGTCATCTGCTGGGGGGCATCTGGTCATCATCACCAATCACGGTCTTAGATTTCCTCAGACTCAAGATGGATACGGATGACCTTACTCACCTGGCTAAGCTCTCAGCTGATGGTCCCCCCCCACCCCTGAGCTCTGGGTTCTGAGGGGGACAAGCTTCCCAACCACTAGGGAGACTAGTTGAGTTGACAAGCTCAGAAGGTAGATGAGGGCTCAAACCAACTTTTCAGTCAACTCTGCAGCCACAGAATTAGGCTCACTGCATCAAACTTAGCAGGAAGACCCCCTGCTCCTAGTTATTATCTATGAACAAAATATTTAGGAAGTCCCATAATGGTCATGGCTTAGGACTGAAGACCGGCGTGGTAGGTGAAGTCTCGTTTGGAGGCGGGGGAGGGAAGAGGAAGCACCACGAGGCCCCTGGACTGTGTTAGCCCTTGTTCTGGGAGGCTGGACACCAGGATGGGATCAGCTGGATGCTGGGAAGTAAGGAAAAGCTCAATGTGGACGTTCTTTGCTCAGGAAAAGTAAAAGATAGTTCAAAGATATTTTCTTTTGCTTTCTTTATAACCCTAACAATATTTGGCTCATTGACAGAAATTTAAATGAGCTCTGAGAAACTCCAAGGAAATCTTCAGAATGTATGTCCCTCTTATCTTGTCATCGGACCCCCGGGCATGTGTGAAGGAAGGAGCTTGCTCCCGTGGGTTCTCTCGCCCTGCCCTTCGGGAGTCTAAGAGCCCACATTCCTGTCCTCCTCAGGCTCCAGTGGCACCATGAGTCCCTCCATCATGAACAAGGAGCCTAGGACAGCTCCAGTCTTTGACCTCAAGTCAGGAAAAAGTGGAATCAGACTATCCTGTCACACCTAAATCTCATGTCCCTCCTGACCCTCTGACCCTCAGCAGCCTTCACCTGTCCCAGGGGCCACACGAGGCAAGGGAATATTCTGGCAAGCTTTAACTGTGCAGCAAGGGCCCCTTAAACCCCCTGATGCTGAAAGCTAAGGTCCTCCTGAGATGCCGAGGCGATTCACCAATGGTTTGACCTGAAGTTGGAGCCATCTAACCTGAAACGACAGAAGGATCTGGTGGTGGCATCTCTTCCTATAAAGCCCTGAGAGTTCCTTCCTTCTCCTCCTCAGAATTACTGAAGAAGCATCACCAGTACTGACTGTGGCGGGTGTGTGTCCAAAACACATGTGTGTCCAAGACAGCCTGTGCTGGTCATCCACGTGTTGTCTCTCAGCTCCAAGTTCACCCTTTTTTGGGCATACTCGGTGACACTGGAGCTGTCCCCTGTGAATGTCTCCTCATCAGAGGGCACAGTGCTGAGCTTGGTCAATGGAGGCTGCTGGAGGACACTGAGGAGGGAAGGTCTTCTGTACCCGGTCTTCTGTAGCCGGCTTTCAAAGGAAGATGTGTCCCCTTGGAATTCTCAGAGATAAAGATACAACTAAGTCAATCATTCTGCCCCTCCTGCAAAGAAATCGAGAGTAGATATGTCTGTACCTCCCCAGAGGAGACTCTGACCACTGAGCCGGGTGTAAGAGGCTGAAGGAAGAGAGGGAAGAGAGACGAGAAAAGAGAAATCCCAGAGCTTGAGTAGGTCTTTGCTAATGATAGGGGCCTCTGATATGCTTTTGATATAATGCTCAGTGTGTCCTGGAGGGTCAGAGAATGGCCAGACCACTGAGTGAGCCAACGGGGACTGGGCTGGCTTTGCTGGAAGCGTCTTGCTGAGTTGTCTGGCAGTGAAGAAATGGTGTCCAGGGAGCAAGTGGAGCTGAGGAGAAAATCAATGACCTCACAAAACACCACTGCCTGCAAAGCCACCATGGGCCGCAGACACCACCACCCACTGGGCCATCGTGGGTCACAGATGCCACCGCCCACTAACCTTGATTGGTGAATATATTAACAATGTTTTAAATCCTCTTTGGTGTTAGAGCACTGCTAAATTTACATCCATCTTACAGGTTATGTCACCTGATATTTGTTACTTTACCTAGATGGTATTATTAAGCTTTCAGCTTAAATCTATATAACTTCTATTATGAAATGAACCACTAGATAATAATCAATAATTTTCCATTAATAATCCATTACATGTTCCAAAGACACTTCCTAGAGACTATTATATAATGATCCACTAGTTATGGAGTAGCAATTTTTTGTTACAAAATTTTTATTAGTACAAATATTAACTTATTAGTGTTCCACATGGGGTTCTCCATTGAAACGGAACCCATGGGATATTCATAGACATAGATATCTAAGAGGGAACTTGTTATGAAAATTGGATCATGTGGTTATGGAGGCTGAGAAGTCTACAGTAGCTGCCTAAAAGCTGGAGCACCAGGGAAGCAGCCAGGGGCGTCGTTCAGTCTGAGGCCTAAGGCTTAAGAAAGTGGGGTCTAAGTCCCCAGATCCAAAGGTCTAAAACCTGGAGCTCTAATGTCTGTGGGCAGGAGAAGATGAGTGTCCCAGCTCCAGAAGAGAGAGGACATTCTTTTCCTCCATTTTTTTGTTCCATCCGGGCCCTCCAGGAATCGAATGATGCCTACCCATCTTGGGTAAAGTGAATCTTCCTCTTCTTCCTCCTCCTCCTCTTTTTCTCCTCCTCTTCTTCGAGTTAGGGGTCTTACTCTGTCACCCAGACTGGTGTGCAGTGGTGTGATAATGGCTCAACCTCGACCTCCTGGGAATTCTCAGAGATAAAGATGCAGCTAAGTAAACCTCAGCCTCAGCCCTCAGCCTCCCAAGTAGTTGGGACTACAAGCATGCACCACCACGCCCAGTTAGTCTTTTAATATTTATGTAGAGACGAGGTTTTTCTATGTTGCCCAGGCTAGTCTTGAACTCTTAGACTCAGGCAATCCTCTCACCTTGGCCTCCCAAACTGCTGGGATTATAGACACGAGCCACTGCTCCCAGTCAAGCTGAATCTCCTCTACCAACTCTGCTGACTCAGGTGCTGATCTCCTCCCAGAAGCACCTTCACAGACACACACAGAAGTAATATTTTTCCAGCTATCTGGGTATCTCTTAACCCAGTCAGGTTGACCCATAAAATTAACCATCACGTGTAGGTAGGTATTACAGATTCCAAGATATAACACAAAATTGCTGTATTTCTTTTCCCTAGATGTTGGAAGTATTTTTAAAATTAGGATTAGAAAATGGAAAATAGAAAGCCATTATGGAAGAAAATGAAAACAATTATTTGAATGCTTGAGTATATTTTTGGAGAAAATGCAAGAAATGTCAGAAGAAAAGGGCAGGAACTACAGAAGTCTGGGTTTGAATGGAGCATGGCAGGGATACGTGATGGATGGGCACCCTCTACCTTTGTGTTGGCCACACTGAAGAAATGGAAGAAAAACAGGAGGTAAAACTCCTGTGTAATGATAAAACAATGTACTTTCTTTCAGTTCAGGTTCATGTCCATGAACAATAGGATCCTCTTGCTGACAATCACTCAATTCTGAAACATTTCCACCTCCAGCGACAATATAGGTAGGAAGTTTTGAGAAACGTATGACTCTCACATTTTCCCAAATGATGAAAAATCTCTAGCTTCTTTTTATTTTATTCTATCTTAACATAGTCTGTTTTGTTTCTATTATAAACTCTTTGTGGACGAATGAAAAATGAAAGCATAAGGATGCATAAAAGACTGGCAGAAGTCATCGTGGGTTCTTAGGAACTATAACAGAGAGAAAGATCTGTGGCAGAGTTACATATTCCAAAGTGAAATCTTACTTGAAAATACATGACCTTCAGTGCTGCAGAAAAATGACATATACAAGTAACATATATGTATTGTTGTGCATGATTCAATTTTTGGTGAAGTAATATCTAAAAATCTTGCCTGTAATCCCTGCATTGGAGAGGCCAAGGCAAGAGGATTGCCTGAGCCCAGGGGTTCAAGACAAGCCTAGGCAATGTAGTGAGACCTTATCTCTACAAAAATAATAAATACATACATAAAAATAAAAATCAGAGAGTGACCCACGACTAAGATAATGAGTATTGTCTTCATCTGGCAGAAACCATAGCAAATATTGATAACATTACGTTAGTATATTTATGCAGAATATAAACACCAACTCCAAATAATAATTCTCTTTATTTTGGGAAAAAAACACAGAGCTGAGTAATAAAAAGTATAGCAGATGTGATGGATTAAATCATTTTGTATAAGAGAAGGAAAATTCAGTTATTTTAAATATGACTCGTCATGCAAACTTTGGAGAATGGATAGTAGCTATCATTAGGCTGCTCATTTTCCAAATGCAACCGCTTCCATATCTATGCACACTTAGGGTTGTTTACTAACAAAAGGAAATGAAATGTTTTCAAGATCCCACTTATAAAACCACACAAAAAAATATAATGCAGCATAAATTTTTTTGATATTGAATTGCAAAAATATTGCCTTTTACAGCTATGTGAAGAATAGAATTGCATTTAAAAACACATTTACTAAACTTAAGTTTGAGGTCTTTTTTTTTGAATTAGAGTCTCACTCTGTCGCCCAGACTGGAGTGCAGTGGCCCGATTACAGCTCACTGCACAGTTGATGCCATTTTCAACAGAAAGATTATGTCAAAAGAGCAGTGTGCAATAATTATCATTTAAAAACTGTTGATCATTTTATTGATACAGATTTTAGAATGCAAGCCAAAGGTAAACTTCTGAAAATATCAATTATACATTTTATTTACTCAGTACTAACTTTAGATGATATATTGAGTAAAATTAGTGATATCAGTCAAATTATGTGGGAGCCAAATTCGATGTGCATAATGCTCTTGAAAGCATCAAAGGAGTTAAAAAATTATTTGAAGAAGCCAGTGATTATATTCATCATACATCTGTTATCATGCTTAACAAATTGCAGAATCTCTTAATTTTAGCATCAACTTTTCCACTATAAAAGATAATAAAAAAGAGGAAGAAGATTTTCAACAGAAAATCTTGTGACCAGCCCTTCCAACACCCAAAACCAGATTTCAAAATCAATTTCTTTTTTTCTACATTATATATGGTAATTTCATTATTAAAAGACACATTTACAATATCGAAAGATTATTGCAGACATCTCAGTTTTGGGGATGATATATGTAATGGAAAAAATTAAGACAAATTAAGACTTTAATGACCTATGAATTTACCATTGAAATTAGTTTATAAACATAGTAAGAAGATGTGCAATTGATGGGCCACTGACATATGAGGAACTAAAAACCTTCAATTGCTTTCTAAATTCTAATGAGTCTGCTTTGGGCATTACAATATATCTGTAGCAATACTTCATCAGAAATTTTCAAGTTATTTTGTAACTTTTAGGGTATAGTTAACTTGGTCAGTGGAGATCAGTAGGAAATATAGCCTCTCAAAATTAAATTTTATTTTAAAAAACTACCTAGGCTTGTGCTTGGTATATTTGAGGATTTTAATATCACAGAAAAGACTGTCAAATAGAACAATTATCTCTACATAAAATATTAGAGCAAGTAATCATTGAAACTGCCAAAAGATACTGTTTCTGTGAAAGCAAGACAAGTAATTTTACAAAGCATTACATCCTAGTAATAATAAACTCCCCATTATTCTGATGAAAATTTTGTTTTCTTTCATTTTATCATCAATAATTTGATTTGCTTGATTTCTACAGAACAAATAAACCATGTTTATTGTAATATTGTTGGAAAAGTTTTCATTATTGAAAAACTGAGAATATGCTAAATTTTAAAAATGCGATGTTGCAAGGCACGTCAATTCAAAGGCACCTTTTTCTAATCTGGCCAAAGCCACTGTATAGGCAACCTTGGCTCTAAAAACCATCACATCAAACCAGGACCCGAGGTCCTTAAACCCGAGTATGTCTTCATGCCCCCTTCCCTCCATCTCCACCATTACTAAGACAGGATTTGGAGCCTGGTCCAACTTCTCAGGGTCTTTAAACTCTCCAAAAGTGGTTGTAAGATTCTGGGTGCTTGTGTGCTTGTACCTTTGTTTTAGGGAGATCTTCTATGCCTGTAAAAAGGCCAAGAACCATTGTTGCAGCAGTGGGTCTCAGTGGAATCACCTGGAGGGCTTGTTACATCATTACCAAATCCAGTCCCCAATTTCATGTAGGCCTGGGAGCAGGGCTGCAGAATTTGCATTTCTAGCAAGCTTCCAGGAGAGGCTGTTGCTGCTGTTCCGGGGACCACATTTAGAGAATCACTGCTTTAGAATATCAGCAGTGGCTACCATCAACAGGCCCACACTGGGCCAAACGCTGAGTATAAATTGGATTTATACCCTCTAGCTGCAGAGGGCAAGTCTACATTTATTCCAACCCATGTCAATAGTCTCTCCTATCACTAGGTGGCAGCACGTGCCTATAAATTTCTATACATCAATTATAAAATTTGTATATTTTAAATTTATAAAAAGTATATTTGAATGGATAAAATTTATAAATTTCTTGCATAAATGTAAAAGTCCAATCACAACCACAGGATGAGGAAGTCATGTGAACTGTGTTTATTCTACAAATGATCAACACGTTTACCAGTTAAGAATACACTTTGATGCAAATCAGGCTTCAAAGACAATAGATTTTGACAGACAGAAAAAGGAACTGGAGGCTGCGTGGTCTCTGGCCTCTAGCCTGACACCTGTGTGGGATGTCATCATTCTCTGGTGGTCCAGGAAATGTTTCTCCATCGAAGGTGCTAGGCTGGTTGCCGCAAAATTAACCGAGGACCTTATTAAAAGTGCAGATTCCCTCTCCCCACACCTATTCGAACTAAGTAGTTCTCAGCTTGGTCTGGCACAGGCAGTTGTATTTTTAACAGGTGCCCCAGTTCATTCGAAGGCACGGCCGTGTTGTAGCTACCTGTGTCTGTGTGTTTGACAAACATAAGCACCAGCACTTAGGTATGAATGTTGGATATTTTGGCCTTTTGCAATGTGGTTCTTTCTAGGTTCAGACCTCACAACAGTTCCAAATGCAGAAGAGCCTGGGCAACCTACTGAGATGTCCGTTTCTACAATAAAAAATAAAAAGTTGGCCGGGCATGCTGGCCTATGCCTGTAGTCCCGGCTACTCAGGAGGCTGAGGCTAAAGGATAGTTTTATATGGTAGCCACCAGCCACACGTGGCTCGTGAGTGCTTAAAATATGGCTGTTTGGCATGGAGATGCAGTGGCAGTGTTAAATAACACCAGATTTCATAGCCTTCAGGGGGGAAAAGAAAAGAATGTAAGATATTTCATTAATAATTTTTTATGTTGATTACATGTTGAAATATTCTTTAAATAAAAGAATATGTATGGGTTAAATAAAAATATATTCTTAAAATTAATTTCACCTGTTTCTTTTTCTGTTTTTAATGCAGTTACTAAAAATATTCCATTGAACGTGGCTCAGAATCTATTTCTATTGCACAGCACTGGTTCGATGATGTGAATAACTGTGGCAAGAATGGCAGGGGTGGAAATCCAAGAAACGGAATATAACAGGGCTCGGGGGAGAAGTCACCCGACATTCCAGCAGCATCTTCGACCCAGGTCTCACATCCTGGCAGTGAGGCCTGGAAAAGAAACTCCCTCAGACTGTGGCGGCTCAGGGCTCGAATAATGGCTCCCCCATGGTGAGTTCCAGCTGGAGCACAAGCTGGCTGCGAGTGCCCAGGAAACACCCACTCTCCAAACAGGTGGAGTTCCGAGACAGCCTGGGTGTGAGTCACTTGCCAGAACTCGATTTCACACAGGAAAAAAGCGGGGTTACTACAAATGGCTGCTGGTCTGTGGACTACCCCACCAGGACTCAGGGATGCTGTATGATAGCTGAGAACTCTTACAGTACAGAAAAACATAGCCACTTCTTTTCTTTTCTTTTTTCTTTTCTTCCCTTTCGAGATGGAGCCACATTCTGTTGCCCATCCTGGAGGGCAGTGTTACGGTCATGGCTCACTGTTGCCTCAAACTCCTGGGCTCAGGCAATCCTTCTGCCTCAGCCTCCAGAATAGCTGGGACTGCAGGTATGTGCCAGCATGCCTGGCTAATTTTTTTTTTTTTTTTTTTTGTAGAAATGGGGGTCTCACTCTGTTGCCCAGAAAGCCCTCAAACTCCTGGCCTCAAGTGATCCTCCCTCCTCAGCCTCCCCAAGTGCATTGCAGGCATATGACAATGTGCCCAGTCACCACTGATTATTAAACAATACTGTATTTGTTTGTCGTTTATTTATTTGAATAAGAAAGAGTGTGTTAAAATAGCCTCTCTGCAATACTAGTGCTGTCCTTCAGGAAAGGAAGGCAGGTTTATCCTTAGCTGTGTTCCTCAGTGGAATCTCCGACCAGCATCATCTGGGAATGGGTTAGAAATGCAAATTCTCAGGCTTCAGCCCAGACCAAAGAAGTCAGGAAGTCTGGTGGTGAGACCCAGCAATCTGGACTTTGACCAGTCCTCCAGTGAATGTGACGATGCCTCCTATGACAGAGAACCACAGATCCAGAGAAAAGGAGACCCTAGACAGAGAGGTCCAAAGGTCTGCAGAGTTGAAGGCTGCAGCTCTCTCGTGTCTGCTGTTGTTGGGAAGCTGTGTGGGCAGCCAGTGAGGAGTGAGGATACAGAATCAGGACTTCCGGGTTTACAGTTGTTCTCCCCTCCCCACTGGGTGGCCAGGGGAAGTTCCTATTCTACTATCTGAAAAATGGGGAAAATAATACATCCTGTGTACGATCGATTATACATGAGCTAATGTACCGAAAAGGTTGCACACAGCTCTTGGTACAAACAAGGGGATTATTATCAGTCCTATGTGGGCAAGACATCCACAACTTCAGGAGGAAAAGAACCCTGACTTTCCACAGCATCACTCTACCCAGTGTTGCCGTCTCCTTCGTGCCCATGGCATGTTGGCTTTTTTTCATAGAAATTCCATTTTCCAGCTGGGCTCGGTGGCTCAGCCTGTAATCCTGCGCCTTTGGGAGGCTGCGGTGAGTGGATTGCCTGAGCCCGCAGGCTCGAGACCCACCTGGGCAGCGAGATCTCATCTCTACAATAAATCAAAAAATCAGCCGGGCGTGGTAGTGCATGCCTGTAATTCCAGCTACTCAGAAGGCTGAGGCGGAAGGATCGCCGGAACCCAGCAGGTGAGGCTGCGGTGTCCGGGAGCTGCCACTGCACTCCAGTCTGGGTGACAGAGTGAGACTCCAACTCAAAAAAAAAAAAGAAATTCCGTTTTCCATGATTAGTCCATTAATCTATGACAGTTTTACCCAGTTTTATCTCACTGTACTCTTGCTTATGGACTCATTAAAGTTTAATCTCATTGGTCTCACTGTGAACTCCCCAAATGGTTTTTGAGGGTTCTAGCTTTCTCTGCCCCCTCATGATGCAACTTCAGAGGCTGATTTGTGCAAGTCAACCTGTTTGTCCAATACTTCATGCCTGGATTTGCTGCTTTCCCAAGTATATCTCACAAAATATATATTGCTTTTTTTTTTTTTTTGTCTTCAAGCTCTACCTTGACTTTCTAGACCCATTCATCCTACATATCTGCTGTTTTGTATCCTCTGACCTACATCTGCTCACTGATTTTTTTTTTTTTTTGAGTTGGAGTCTCACTCTGTCACCCGGACTAGAGTGCAGTGGCATGCTCCCAGCCACCGCAGCCTCGACCTGCTGGGCTCAGGTGATCCTTCCACCTCCGCCTTCCAAGTAGCTAGAACTATAGGAATATGCCACCATGCTCAGCTAATTTTTTGATTTATTGTAAAGATTAGGCCTCTGCCTGGGTTGGTCTTAAACCCGTGGGCTCAGGCACTCCTCTCACCTCAGTCTCCCAAGGTGCTGGGATTATAGGCATGAGCCACCACACCTGGCCTGCTCACTGCTTTAATATAATGGATGTTTACAGCCATGATGGTGATATTGGAATATGGGAGGATTTGTCCAGGGTCAGGAAGCGGCAGGCTTCCTCTTCACTCAGTGTTTTCTTCCTGGGTCTTTCAAGGAGAAGATCGTACTTCAGGAAGTATCATCTTAAAAGGACCTGAGATGGGCTGAGTCATCAGCAAATGAACACTGGGCTGCTTCCTCCCAACCCCATACTGTATCCTACCAGTCAGGGCAGCAACCCTGATCACCCAACCAGCAGCCGAACCACCCAGGAGGAGGCCAAACCAGGAAAGATTTGGAGACCAAGAACCCCCTGGCCCTCACCACTTGCTGACTTGCTGTCAGGTGGTATTTATTTATTATTAATGATTCATTTGTGGTACCCTGCATTTGGGGGTGCATAGCATCGGTACTAAGACTTTTTAGTTTACAGGGATCTCTGCTGAGCACTGAAACAGTGGGCTTAGTTACTCACTGCTCTGCTTCTGCCTTTGGGGGTTCTTTGCTCCTGCATTTGGGGATGCTCTGACCCTCCTGAATTTGGGGTGCCCTAATCTTCCTACATTTGGGGTGCTCTGACCCTCCTGCATTTGAGGGTGCTCTGACCCTGCATTGGCACTCTGCATTTGGGGGTGCATAGCGTTGGTGGTTAAGACTCTAGCCTATGGGGATCTCCTCTGCTGAGCACTGAAACCATAGGCTTCCCCTTGGGGAGGGGCAGAAAATTCATTCCCCATGTCCCAAGTCTGCACTGCTCTGATTAAGGCTGGGCTGCAGTTGAAGGAGAAGCTGACAACGGGGCTCCTTTCCAGCCTCCTCATCTGGGGGCCTCGGGTGATGGGGGAAGGGAGGGAGGGAGAGAGGGAGGGAGGGAAGGTGCCAACTGCCCTGAGGGGCCTGAGGTGGGGAAGTTCCCGGCAGGAAGGCTACAGATGCACAGAGGCCACTCTGCTTGAGAAAGCTCAGCTGCCCAGGGCTGTGTCTTCCTATTCCTGAGCATGGATGGTGGGGACAGCCTCTTCACAGCCATTGAGAAGAAAGTCGAGAGACTTTCAAACTCTTTCTAAATGTACTGACTGACGGCCGCCTACCATACAGCTCGAAGTTGCTTCTGAGGCTCAGAGATGCTTCTTAATTTTCAGTTGTTGAGATTATCTTTGAGTCACATCCCTTTACCTTATTAAAAGCATGTCAACACACAAGTTCTCAGCAATGCCTTCCATGGTTTTCTCTCAGGATGACTGTGGTAGAGGCTACATCTCACAGGCAAATTCCAATTAACCAACATTGGCCTGGAGCCAGACCTCGGAAGTCATCTCCTCACAGGAGTGAAAGGAGCATGGGGGTTGGCTGTCAATGTCTGCCCAAGGCAAATATGATGGACAATAGCCAAGGCCTATTCCCCTCCGATCTTCTGGAGCAATCGTTCATTTTCTCAGCCTCTGCATAAAGACTCAAGTAGGCTACTTACTTCACCCACACCTCGCTACAACAAACAAAAGTGATAACCATTTCCATATGAGGGGACCCACAAATAAGCGGAATTTATTTATAAAAAGGTGAAAGAATCTCCAAAAAGAATTCACTGAAGCCAAACACAGCCTCTCATAGCAAAGCTAGCTGGTGCACTGATGCTGATGGGTTTCTAGAACACTTACCCAGCAAGGAAAGCCTGCACGACCAGGGGCCTACCCTCCAAAAGCTAATTCTGGTTTTTAGGGGGTCCCCTGGTATATGGGATTCCTACTATGTGAGAACTACTGTATCAGGAATTTTCTGCATATAATTGTGACCTTCACCACATCTCCTCAAAGAATATATCATAACATCCCCTTTGGAGGAAACTGCAGAGACCCAAGGACAGTAAGCCATGCCTTAAGGTAAAATTGGCTAGAGCCAGGATTTGAATCCAAGCCAGCCTGACCCAACAGCTAGCGCTGTTTTCCCCGATGCTATATAATCCATGATTCCCAGACCTCTCATTAATAGGCTATGTCTGGTTTCTTCAACATAATAAGATAAATATTTATTCATGAAGAAGCAAAGTGCCTGAGACTTGGAAGTCACTGGATAAATGAATGCTGAATGACTGAATGCTCAGACCGAAGCCCACAGACTCAGCACCTCCAAGGCCCAGACCGCCGAATGCCGTGATCTCAGAGACGTCTCCAGGCTCTGCTCACTTACCACTCACCAGCCGCCTGACCTTGACGGCTCCTGTGGAGTAAGTCATCAGAGGGTTCCCATCTCCTGCCAATGTCTACCCAGAACTCAGACTTTGGTTTCCCTTTTTTCTCTAGCCCACAGGATGATGCAGCCAAACTTGTTTCCTTGGGGATCCAGTCCAAACTAGAAAGCATGGACAGGATGGACAGAAGACTATTGAAAGGCTTAAAGAAAGGACTTGAGTCACAAATACTGTAGGAAGCAGCCCGAAGGACTCCAGGGCTGGAGAATGCAGTCACAGGAGAATTGTGGTTTTAACTTCAGATGTGTACATCAAGGCTCCATATGTTGTTTTTGTTCCCTCCCCCCTGTGAAAGTAAGAAAAATGAAAATGAGACACTTCCAGGAGGGCTCCACAGCATGACCTAACATTTTAAAAATGATCTTGACGGTCAAGGATGACTTGACGGAAGTGGAGACCGTGATTGTTTTTGTCAAACAAACAGCCTGAGCAGAAACCCTGGGCAGACAGCACTTGCAGGGGTGGGGCGTGACTACTGGGTGCTGCTTAAATCTCCCCCCTCATCACCGGACTCACAAGCCTTTCTCACAAGCCCAGTTATGCAAACTACTGAAGCAGACTCCCCTCTCCCCCGCTTTCTGGTAGGAAAAGAGCAGCTGTTCTCTCCTTTCAGACGGTTTTGCCTGCCTGACTCCTGACCCCTGACCCTGAGCAAATCACAGATGTGATTTTCCCTGGGGTGTGCCTGTGCCTGTGGACGGCAGACAGACGCAGCTGTTTCTCCTGGACACACATTCTCGCCTTGTTTGGGCCTGTTTCCTCCGCCTCCTACGGCAGTGGCCACTGCTTCTGTCTCCTCGGCTGCCTCCTCCCCAGCCTCTTCACGTTGAGGGGCCGATGCAGGGTCCTTGGTGCTCTTCTGCCTCTCCCTGCTTTGGCGGCTTCATCCCGTCTGTGGCTTTTGGTAGTATCTCCTGGTCTAGCCCTCTCTTCCGCACCCCTGCCCTCTCCCCAAGTCTCCACTTGCCTTCTCCACCTTGCTTTCAACTGCCTCCCCAAACTTCCTAGGTCTGGACTAGAGCGTCTGGCCTTTCCCCACAGGACTCCGCAGGAATCTTCCTGTCACAGGTAACAGCATCTCCATCCTCCCAGATGCTCCAGCCAAGGCTATGGAGTAGTCCCTGACCTTGACACCTCTCCTTCTAGGATGCCTGACCTGCCATCTGCCAGGACATCTGTTGGCTTCAAAATATATCCAGAATCAAACACTCGATATCCCTGTTACTGACCTCCTCATTTCACTCACAGTAAAAGCCAAGTCTCCACGGTTGTCTGCGGGGCCCTCTCTGGTATAGTTTCTCTGAACTCACCTCCTCCTCTTCTGCTTCTCCCTAACTCTGCTCCGGCCACACTGGCCTCCTTGGCTGTTCCTCAAACACACCAGGCACCTCCCACCTCAGGACCTGGGCACTGGCTGTCTCATTCCCTCAGGACTTCGGTCAAATCCCGCCTGCCCAGCGAGGCCTGCCTGGTCACCCTACTGAACTGCAAGCTCCAGAGCAGCAAGCCTGCACTTCCAATTCCACACTCCTCTATAGAGTCGTAACACATATCACCTCCCAACTTACTTTGCAATTTATTTACTTACAATGCTTACTGCCTGTCACACTGACAAGAGTGTAAACTCCATGAGAGCAAGGAAATTTTTTCCATTTTGTTCACTAAGTATCCCAAAGGACTAGAAGAGTTTCCAGGTGCATAGTAGGTGTTTAATAAATATCAATTGAATGAATGAACACTACACAGACACTTTGCATTGAATAAGGGAAATAATATATCAGGACTCCTTCTAGGGTGAGGTCACTAGTATCCTGCCAGCCCTTTTTCAGAAAATTCTTAAATTAAATTGAGTCTTTATGAGTACAAAATAGTTGTACATATATATGGAGTACATGTGATATTTTGATACAAGCATACAATGCAAGATGATCAAATTGGGGTGATTGGGATATCCATCACCTCAGGCATTGATCACTTTTTTGTGTTAAGAATATTTCAATTCCATTCTTCTACTTATTTTGAAATATACAATAAATTATTACTAACTATAGTTGCCCTATTGCTCTACTGAACACCAGATTTTTTTTTTTTTTTTGAATAGGAGTCTCACTCTATCATCCAGACTGGAATGTAGTGGTATGCTCATGGTTATCACAGCTTCGACCTGCTGGGCTCAGGCGATCTTTCCACCTCATTCTTCCAAGTAGCTGGGACTACAGGTGTGAACCACCATGTCCAGCTACTTTTTTGATTTACTGTAGAAAAGAGGTCTTGCCAAATTGCTCAGGCTGGTCTTGAACCCCTGGGCTCAGGAAGTCCTCTCACTTCCGCCTCCTAAAGTACTGGGATTACAGATGTGAGCCACCATGCCCAGCTGAACATCAGCTCTTATTCCTTCCATCGAACTGTACTTTTGTACCCATTTACCAATCTCTCTTTATCCCCTCCCCCCACTACTATTCCCAACCTCTGGTATTCATCATTCTACTCTCTACATCCATTAGATCAATATTTTTTTAAGCTCCCACATATGAGTGAAAACGTGATATTTGTCTTTCTGTTCCTGGCTTATTTCACTTAACATAATGTTCTCCAGTTCCATCTATGTTGTTCCAAATGACAAGATTTCATTCTTTTTTATGGATGAATAATATTTCACGGTGACCACATTTTCTTTATCTATTTATATCCATCGGCTAACACGGGTTGATTCCATGTCTCAGCTATTATGAATAGCTACAATGAACATGCGAGGGCAGATATCTTTTTGATATACTGATTTCCATTTGTTTGGATATAGACACAGCATTGGGATTGCTGGACCATATGATGGTTCGATTTTTAGTTTTCTGAGAAACCTCCATACTGTTCTACTTAACAACCCCCAGTAGTAGTATATGAGAGTTCCCTTTGCTCTGCATCCTCACCAGCATCTGTTATTTTCTGTCTTTTTAATAGCAGCCATTCTAACTAGGATAAGATAGTATCTCATTGGTTTTGATTTGCATTTCCCTGATGATTCGTGACGCTAAGCTTTTTTTCATATGCTGATACCCATTTGTATGTCTTCCTTTGAGAAATGTCTATTCAGATCTTTTACCTATTTTAAATCAAATGATTTGGGGATTTTTTGGTATTGAGTTGCTTGAGTCCCTTATGCATTCTGGCCATTAATTTTTTGCCAGATGAATAGTTTGCAAGTATTTTCTACCATTCTGTAGGTTGTTGCTTCACTCTATTGACTATTTTCTTTGCTGTTTAGAAGCTTTTCAGCTTGATGTGAGTCGCTTTTTTCAGTTTTTACTTTGGTTGCCTATATTTTTGAGGGCTTGCTCAAGAAATCTTTACCCAGATTAATGTCCTAGAGCATTTTCCCAAATTTTTTTTTTCTAGTAGTTTTATAGTTTCAGGTTTTAGATTTAAGTCTTTAGTTCATTTTGATTTGATTTTTGTATATTGGTAAGAGACAGGGGTTCAGTTTCATTCTTCTGTACGTAGATGTCCCATTTTCCCAGCACCATCTATTAAAGAGACTGTCCTTTCTCTATTGTGTGCTCTTGGCTCCTTTGCTACTGACACTTTTCAAACACACCAAAGTCATCTTGTCCATGTGACCCTTGTTCAATTGTTATAGAAATAGCCTCATGTATCTGAAATGACACTGAAAGAAGGTGTAAGAATTTCATTTCTGCCTCTTGAATACCTGGCTCACCATATACAGGCAGCTCTCCTAATCTGGCTTTCCAAGAACCACACACCCACTCTGAGGACAAGATACCCTCCTGGAGCCCTGGGATAGACATGTTTGCTCAATGATTGCCCTTGGCCCTAATAACCATTGGCTGACCTCAGTTCTCGCCAATTTCACTGCAATGCAAACATTGTTGTTGTTGTTGTTGTTGCATTTACTTCCCATACTCACAACTCTGTGCCTCAGTTTCCTCATCTATAACATGAAGATTATGAGGACAGTACCCACCTCACAAGTTTATGGTGAAGACTGATTGAGATAGGCACAAAGTGTTTAGAACAGTGGAGAGCACACAGTAGATGCTCAGTAAATTTTAGCCATTATTATTAGTAGTGCTATTAGCATTACTGTTAATATTAAACACAGATTCTTATTTGGTTTTGTATTCCCAGCACCTAGTGCAGTGCCTGGGATATGAAAAGTGCTTAGAAAATGTTTGCTGGACAGATGAATAAATGAATGAGTTATTTAGTGCAGAGGCTACACATCTTCATCTCTGTTTAGTACATACCTAGCACTTAGTAATTCTTAGGAAAGGCTTGTTGAATTCTCCATGAGTGGCCCACAGGAAGGTTTCTGTTTTTATTTCTGTATAGCATAAAGAACTTTGGAAGAACAGAAAAAGCAAGGCTCATCATGGCATTGAGGGCATGGGAGTGGTACATAAGATACTCTGGGAGAGGGGAACTCTGGGAGACAGAGAGACCAAGTTTGTTTTTTTTGTTTTGTTTTGTTTTTGAGTTGGAGTCTCACTCTGTTGCCCAGACTGGAGTGCAGTGGCTGCTCCCGGCCACCGCAGC
>NW_007252950.1:1057026-1112432 GCF_000164805.1 Carlito syrichta | reverse complement strand
CACCTCAGCCTCCCAAAGGCGCGGGATTACAGGCTGAGCCACCGAGCCCGGCTGAGACCAAGTTTTGACTCTGGAAAATTCCTTAACTTTTCTGGGTCCCTGTGTTCTTTTCTATCAGATGAAGCCAAGATTAGCCTCTGGATCCTAAGAGGACTCAGTTAGACAATGCCCACACCATGCACAGGTTAGGGTCTGGCACCTGGTAAGGGCTCATTCAGGAAATGTTGATTTTTCAGCCATATGTCATGGGCTGCACATGAGGACTGATGGCCCAACAGGAAGGCAAGAGGCCTGGCTTTATGGGACAACAGCCAGCTGCCCAGGGGCCCATCTTGCTATGCCTGTATCTTTTCGTGTGTGTGTGTGTGTGTGTGTGTGTGTGTGTGTGTGTGTGTGTGTGTGTGTGTGTCTTAGAGGCTTCTCCTTCTCGTACCCTTCTGCCTGTGACCCAGGGACAACCAAGATAAGTTCCTGCTTCTATAACCAGAACTTCTGTGGGAGGTCTTTCACCAAAACTTTTCAAACAAGTCTAGACACGTCGTAACCCTTTAGGAGACTCAAGAATGAAAACTGGGCATTTTCCACTGGCTTCCTCTCCCTCACTTCCTGCACTGGACCCTCTCCAAGTCTACGCAAGCGGATGGCCGAAAGGAGACTCAGAGTGTGATGAAGGCTGCACTTAATCACCGATGGCACTCATCTTTACACTTGCCCAATCGGAGTTGAACTTTGGCCTCAATTGGCTTCAATCCAGAAAATATTCAGCAGTTGATCTCTGAGCCCTCCGTGATGCCTGTGAGATTATTTTAATGCCATTTGCTTTGAACTGATTGGCTTCTTCAATAACTTATGGTTATTAGTTGGGAGATAAAAGCTGAGACTGTACTTGGATGAGAGGAGGAGGGAGCTGCCTGCACCCCTGGCGCTTTGGTGTATTGAACAAGGGGCACTGGGAGGACCGGGGCAATGGCTTATCTCTGCCTTTCGAAGTTAAAAATGGAAAGATGCTTTATATGACAGCTCTAAGGAATTAGGAGAGTGTCACATCAAGCAACTAAGTTTGTTCTTTTCACACAAACTTTTAAAAGTCAGCTTAAAAGTTCTCAAGCTAGGTCAGGTGCAGTGGCTCATGATTATAATTCCAGCACTTTGGGAGGCCAAGGCAGGAGGATCACTTGAGCCCAAGAGTTTTGAGGCCATCCTGGGCAACATAGTGAGATCTTGCCTCTTTAAAAAAAAAAAAAAATTAAAAAATCAGCTGGGTGTGGTGGCATGTGCCTATAGTCCCAGCTACTCAGGAGTCTGAGGTAGAAGGATCACTTGAGCCCAGGAGTTTAAGGATGTGGTGAGCCACAATTGTGCCACTACACTCAGCCTGGGCAACAGAGGGATACCCTGACTCAAAAAGAAAGAAAAAATTCTCAAGCTTAAAATTTGAAAAAGGAAAACAATGAAAACAAATGCATGACTTGACAGAGGGAGCAATTCCTACATTTTTTGAAAGTGTTCCCATATTTCCACCATGTCATCCTATAAATGAAAATGTCATCAAAGGGAAATACTCCTTGCAAAGTGCTCTTCACCTTAGTAATCATCGAGTGTATCTCCCCTTTGGTATCTCCATCTTGATTACAAGTGAGTTAAAATCTAAGTCTGGAACTGTAGCTATATATTTGTCATGTATACACACACGCACACACAAACACACACACACACACACACACACACACATACACACATATATTTTTGGTGACTGACGCTTTAAGAATCAGCCCAAAAATATAATTTGAAGCAGAAGCTGTTAGAGAGAATGGTAGGGAAAAAAATGAATTCAGTCAGCCTTGTTTCCCACCAAATCTCAATATCAAGACATGTGCTCAGTAAATGTTTGTTGACTATATACATAAATGAAATGGTGCGTTTAACCAAAATTACATATTTAAATGTGGTGGTAGTATGTACAGTATTAGAGGAAGGAAATCCAAGCAACCAGGAGAAGGCTTCTGCAATGATCCTTGACACTCTGATATTGCTGTTCTGTGGGCAGTTGTTGACATTTAGACCTTCTTGCCAATTTTTAATTCCCCAAAACAAACCATCGGACTTTTACCTTCTTTTTATTACCATGAAATATATGCAATAGATATCCTCACCCCATCCCTCAACCCTCCCCCCCATTAGCTGTAACCTGGTTCCTAATCCCTAGCCCACACTTGACTGTCACCCCATGCCTCCTTAGACTAACCTGTGTCCTCTATCCCACCTTTTTAGGTGCCCCAACATTAAAGGACACCTGGTGTCCAGACAGTGTCATTCAATGTCTTGCTATAAGGCCCCAATGGCCTAACCAAGAAAAGAAAGGCAGAGTGAGAGTAAATCAAAAGGAAGCATTCAAGAGATCTGGCAACAGAGTGGGAGTAGCAGAAGGGACGTAAGCGACTAGCTAAAGTTGACTCTTGCGTCAACACATGATGAAAAGAATGAAGACACTGGGGAAGTGGGGAGCAGAAGAGGGTGTGGGCTGGTAGGAGAAGGATGGGTTTGGATTGGGGCAGGCCAAGCAGCAACATCAAAGTCCTGAGTAGCCTTGCGCTGTTGCAGACTGGAGACGGCATAGATGGCACAAGACATGTTAAGGTCAGGTTGTGGTAGGCCCGAGGAGCAGAGGGAAAAGTCCCTGAGAAGGAGATCCCCAAAGGAGGGCTGTGTTCAGAAGGCTCCAGTGGCCTGGTTTCCGTGTACGTCAGACTACACTCCCTGGTTCCCAGGACTGAGAAGACCAGACATTTCCACTCACTTATTACTGAAACCATCTTCCATCTGAAGGAGGAGGAAGCAGCCAATCTCATCAGACGTGTGTGATTGAGGCAGTTTTCAGAGCAGTAAGGGGGAAAATGCTCATTATTCTTCTATACCTCACTTATCCAAATGAAGAACTCCATAGAATTATTCCCCTGAGAGAAAACAGGGCTATGATTTGGAAATGTGCAGGCAAGTTTGCTAGGGTCACTGTAACAGAGCACCGCAGACTGGGTGACCTCAACAGAAAATTATCATCTTGCAATTCTGGAAGCGAGAAGGCCCAAACCAAGATACTTGCAGGGTTGGTGCTTTCTGAGGGCCGTGAGGAAAGAATCTTTGTAGGCCTCTCTCCTACGCGTGAAGGACATGGCATTCTCCCTCTAACTTTACATTGTCTTCATATTAGGTTATTGTCCCCACACACTTTAACTTAATAACCTCTGTAAAGACCCTACTTCCAAATAAGATCACATTCTGAAGTGCTAAGGGATAGGACGTCAATATCTGAATTTGAGAGGCAGTGAGGAAGTATACAATTCAATCCATAGCAGTAAGTAAGTGTGCAGACTTGACAGTCATTCCCCTAGCCTCAGACTTTTGGAAATCCCCCATCTCTGGTTTTGCCAGTTCTCATAATCTCATCTCACCATAATAAAGACATTTCAATACATTCCATGCATTTCTGGTGATAAGCTCATTCTGCTGCTCTGTAAGCAGTGTGCTAACTACGTTTAAACTAGAGTGGTTTAACTAGTTTGGTCAAAAAAAGATATCTGAGACATTTCACCCATCCCTTAAGCCTAAACAAATCTCATCCGGGTGTTTAAGACACTACACAGCATTAGACCATTTGAAGTTACAACTCCTTGGGGCAAGTTAGGTTGGTGATAAAAGTGCTTGGTGACCTTTTCTCTTCTTGTCATCTTAGTGAAACCCTATGTTGTGTTCCTCCAAACTGGTTTGAGGACACTACCAGGTGAGGCAAAGAGTTTGTGCGTAGGACAGATAAATGTGGACTCATGCAAGGAGTCTGACTGAGCCTCTCTGATGTGCTAGGGACTTGGCTTAGCCTCTGGGATTCACCTGTGAAAAGAACAGTCTTTTGGATAAAAGAAGGTATTCTCATGCTCACAGACTGGTGGATTTAATAAGTAGAAAGACCTAGAAGCCCACAGATGGTGGCACAGAATCTGTTGCTTTCAGCCAGCATCTCTGCTTATGGTCGTGCAAACATTTGGATTGCAACCATACCAGCTACAAAATATGTTTATGTTACCCTTGCACATGAGCATACCATTGGGGGGAAAGTGGAGAGAGGGGAGAGGTGGTAACAAACTTAAGCCAAAGAAATGGGTTTTAGATGGGTACAAAGTTTAGTGAATTCGCTTAAGAAAATGAACAAGGATTCACGCAGCAATTTTCGAATACCTCAGCATCAAGACCTCTTTGCACTCTTAAAACATAGTGAGGACTGTACTGACACTTTTATTATATGGGTTATATATATTAACATTTACTATATTAGAGATCTGAACTGAGAAAGTGTTGTAATAGATGTTCATTCATTTAAAATAACTATTACAAACCCTCCACATTGTAACATTAATAATACTTTTCATAAAAATTAACTATATTTCCTCCCAAAAAATGTAATAAGAAGACTGGCATCGTGTTGTATTTTTAGAAATTTATTTACTGTCTGGCCTCAGAGAAGATGGCTAGAATCTCCTATCTACTTCTGTATTCACTCTGGTACTCATGTTGTTTTGGCTGGAGTAGATGATAAGAGTCCAACCTAGCCAGGCTCGGTGGCTTAGCCTGTAATCCCACGCCTTTGGGAGGCTGAGGTGAGTGGATTGCCTGAGCCCGCGTGTTCAAGACCCACCTGGGCAGGCGAGACCTCATCTCTACAATAAATCAAAAAATTAGCCGGGCGTGGTAGTGCGCGCCTGTAATTCCAGCTACTCGGAAGGCTGAGGCGGAAGGATCGCCAGAGCCCAGCAGGTTGAGGCTGCGGTGGCCGGGAGCAGCCACTGCACTCCAGTCTGGGCGACAGAGTGAGGCTCCAACTCAACAAAACAAAACAAAACAAAACAAAAAAAGAGTCCAACCTCACACAGACATGTAGTTGGAAAAGTTAAGACCTTTTTGGTCTCCTTCAAAGAACACAGGGCCCCCTGGGGTGTTCTGGCCACACTTTGAGAACTATTGGACTCGTGATTTTATAACCTCATTACATCCTGATTGGACTTCCTCTTATTTGGAGATAGGGTCTTTTGTATTCTTATCATTTTAAAGGACCAAATCAAGGTATTTGCAAGGTAGGTGCTTTCTGAGGGCCGTGAGGAAAGAATCTCTGTGGACCTCTCTTCTAGGCATGCCAATGTCTGTCTTAATGTCAACATGGCATTCTCCCTCTAACTTCACATTATCTTCTCTCTCTATGTATTTCTGTGTCCAAAGTTCCTCTTTTTAGAAGACCATCAGCCATATTAGGTTATCATCCCCACACACTTAATGGCCTCTATAAAGATCCTATCTCCAAATAAGATCACACACTGAGGTGCTGAGGGGTAGGACTTCAACATCTGAATTTAGGGTACAAGTCGGGATTGGGTACATAAGTGGTTTATGTACAGGTGAGGTTTGGGGCTTCCACTGGACCTCATTTCACCTGGATTAGGATCATGTGCCTTACTGATGCTATGTGTCCCCCTTCCCTCCCTTCCCTGGCAGTGTCCCGTTACTGCCAATCCCATTCTTGTAGTATTATACTAGATGTTCAGGGTCCACTTATGAGTGAGAACATGAGGTACTCAGTTCTTTGTTTCTGTAATAAATCATTGAGTATGAAAGACTGTAATGAGATAGGGTCTTTACAGAGGTCATTAAGTTAAAGTGTGTGGGGACAATAACCCAATATGGTTGATGGTCTTCTGAAAGAGGAACTTTGGACACAGAGATACATAGAGAGAGAAGACAATGTGAGGATGGAGGGAGAATGCCATATGAACATTAAGACAACATTAAGATTCTTCTTCTAACTATACGGTTAAAAGGAGATTCAAACTTTAGGATTTAATCCATAATACAAATATTTTTTAAACAATGGATCTGAGCCGGGCTCAGTGGCTCAGCCTGTAATCCCGCGCCTTTGGGAGGCTGAGGTGAGTGGATTGCCTGAGCCCACGGGTTCGAGACCCTCCTGGGCAACTTGGCGAGACCTCATCTCTACAATAAACCAAAAAATAAATAAATAAATAAGCTGGGCATGGTAGCACATGCCTGTAGATCAAGCTACTTGGAAGGCTGAGGCGGAAGGATTGCCGGAGCCCAGCAGGTCGAGGCTGCGGTGACCGGGAGCGGTCACTGCACTCCAGTCTGGGCAACAGAGTGAGACTCCAACTCCAAAAAAAAAAAAAAAATGGATCTGTGTCATGTACATACCTACAAAGCCTTAACACTTTTTACCTCCACATTTGAGAAGTCAGCTTTGCTATAAAAGTCACTACCTTTTAGTTTGTTTGTAGTGAGAAAATTAGTTAAAAAATAAATTTGAAACAGACACTATTACTCAGCATCTATATTTACTCACCAGAAATAGTTTTTTCTTTATGCTTCCAACCCTGAAGACCAAGATATTCTTAATTATGGGCTATACTTATATAGGTACATACTATTAAAATATTATTTATTAAAATATTAATAGCCTAAACCATAGGAAACAGGAAGCATTCTGTGAATTTTTTTTGGTCTTTCAAGGAGCGATGTCATATGATTCACAATGATGGCCAAAAATGCATAGGAAGATAGAGGTAGAAATCGACGTGTTGCCCAACCGTTTCAATTTCAACCCTGATTGGCAAACTGTGGCTCCTCACACTAACCCAGGGGTTTGATCCTAACAAGGTTCTGGCTGTAGTCATGAGAGAGTAATCCTCGAAAATCTGACCTGAGTTATAAACGCAGTCTCACCTTGAAAACAACCACAGAATGTGTTTATAAGTTAGTGGTTTGTGGAATATAATGTACTATGTAATGTGGTTAAGAGAGTGACTGTGTCTGGTGAGAGTCTCATTCACAGATGCCAAACAGGATGCAAAAGCCCACCGTGAACCAAGGCTCTGGGTCAATGGCTCTAGCCCACTCTTGGAGCCTGGGAGCAGAAAGAGCAACCCCTGCAGGGTGACCCTAATCACATTCACCTTTGAAAGGCCCCTTCTATCAGCTTGGGCATCCTCTTGTTGCCTCTAAAGTTCTCTCAAAATGCCCAGGGCTTCTCCTACCCTTGCTCTATCTCACTTAGGTCTGTGATTCCCCCAACAACAACCATCTCAGCTGCCTTTTTCTCAGACTCACCATCCACTCTGACGCCTTGCTTAGCTGTCCCAACAAGATCACTGTCCTGTCTATGTTCAACCTTCAAACATCCAATACACATCTCCTGAGTCCTGCCTTGTCTCTATACTCTGAGCTCAGCCCTGGTGTAGGGTCAGTGTTCCTGCCACTCCCTCTCCTTTGCCAGGGCCATGCACATTCTTACTAGTAGGCTTAGTTGGCAGTCCTTCAGTAGAATGTCACAAAGAGAAGTGAAAACACTCAGGTGCCATGACGGGAAATGTTGGGGGCTGGGGAGAGGTCACGAGGATATCTCTTACTCCCCCCTCCCCCAAAGCTACCTTCAACTATTCCTGTCAAGAGAGAAGGGTCATGCCCCAGGAACCTCAACTTTTGGTCTCCGATTTGGTGTGAATTCCCCTATTCTCTTTGCTAGAAAAAAAAAATGAGCTGCTTTTTTCTAGATTTATTTGAAGAAAAACCAAAAGTGATCTTCTAGATTCAAATGGGGATTTGTAGCGCATGGCCTATAATATCTGGTTTGGTTTCCTCCAAGTCTGGCATGGTTCAGACAGAGTAAAGGCCAAGAGACCTTGAAATAAGCTATTGCCTACTGAGTGTCAATCAATTGTTTTTGCACCAGTGACAGAATGATTTTGTTCTTTTACACTTGTTAGGAAAGGATACATTTCTTTCTGCCTTCTGGCAAGTCATTGTATCCAAGGCAGTATCTGTCAGGTTGAACTTTTCAATATACATATGCCTTTCCTTTGTGGGTTTGCTTTCTTCTGGTAATGATTACATTCCACAATTTTCTTTCTGGGTTTATGTCACTCCCGGACATACGTAGCAATCCAAAACCAAGTATGATACTCCACTGAATCATAATAAGGACAATATTGATCCTTATTTTGATTGCATCCATCAGTAGATTGATGTCCAGGCAGAATCTGTATGGAATAGAACTAGCTGTCTAGGTTTTCTGAGATGACAGGTTGATTTGGACTCTCACTCATGGAAGATTTTATAACCCTAGCTCATCCCTGGAGAAGGCACGTGCCAGTCAAAGGCAGCTGAAGAGATTTCTTTCTCAACTCTAGGGTCCCATAAAGAAGACCAGGCAAACACAGAGGAGAAAGGAGAAAGCACAGTTTTCCTTCAAAGAAATGTTAAAGTTATTCCAATTGTTGGATTGTATACATGGATTAAAGCTGTGGATTCAGAATAAGAGGACCTAACGGTATAATGTGGTTTATTTTAAAGTGCCTACACAACCCACATTTTATGGAGCAATAGAGGAAAATTTCTTCTGAAAGAGCAAATAAACTGAGGAAAACCAGACTCATGAATTCCTGCACATTCCTAGTTTTATGATCCTATGGCTTTATTTGGTTAACGTTAACTTTCCACACTTGGCTACAAAAATAGCTTTCCATTCTGAGGTTGTTGCAAAGTGAGTAGCTTAAGTTTCCCTTTTACACCTCACCGGATATTAATCTTTCAGAGTCCTTGTCCTCCCTTTTGCAATGTTCCTGATTTTCATACTTCCGGTTGAGAAACACACACTGAGGATATCCTGCTCGGTCAGCAGGTCGGTTGTTCTGAGTAGCAGTTCCTGGGAGAGATGTCTCCATGTTCCTCCTGAGTGTTGCTTTAGGGGGGGCGGGTGGGGAGCAGGGGAGATGCCTGTACCCTAGTAGCTCTGAGGACTGTCAGATCTAGATCATTCTACTAATCGTGGTCTTGAACAACAGTTATCACTCAAAGACTGTTCTCTTATAGAATTGCCATAGCTAGGCAAGCATTTCTTATTTAGACACATTGAATATTTTCAGACGCGATTCCGTGGTGGTTATATAGTTTTACATTAGGCTGTGAAGCAAAACATGTTTTAGGGCCCCCAGACTCTCAGTGAAGCACCATCACATTGAATATAAACAATTGTTAAGAAGGTGGTTTGAGGAAATAATAATCCCAGCAGGATTCGTTTTGGAACTGTGACTTCTCATAGCATTTTATGATTGTCTTGTTCATGCTGGGAAATCTGATCTGAGAGAAACATGGGCAATTTTTCTAAGGTTCACATCATTGAAGGATATTTCTTTAGTTGGGCGAGAGAGTGTTTCAAACTGGGGAAAACTGAGAGAATAGTTTGTGGGACTTGAATTCAAACTCTGTTTATGTCTCAGTTACTTGTTACTGTGTAACCACCCTAAATTTTGGTGGTTTAAAACAAAAACTATTTTGTTTTTCATGATTCTATGGGTCAGGAATTCAGATAGTCTTGGTGGGGATGGCTCACTGCTCTACTGCCCTTCCACATGCTGTTGTCTGGGGCTGGAAGATTCAAGATGGCCTCACTCACATGCTTAGGCACAAGGCGAGTGCAGCTCACTTCTCCTCCAAGGGCCTCTCTCTCTCTCTCTCATTACTCCTCATTCAGTAGCATATTTACATGGAGGAAGCTGGCTCACCCAAGGAACGGAAAGTCCTCTCAAAACCCAGAAGTCACACAGTGTCACTTCTCCCACATTCTATTGACACAAGTAAACCACAGGATCAACCTAGAATCATGCAGAGGAGAAACAGATTCCACTTCTTGGCTGGAAGAGCAACTTGGCTACACAGGATTTGCTGGTGGCTTTTTTTTTTTTCCTAAAAAGCTGCTATAGCTGCTGACTCTTAGCCAGGTGCTTCTAAATTTCTTCACTGGAAAAGTTAATATTAGTCAACTGCCTCAAAGAAATAGTTATCTTATTTGGTGAAATCCCAAATGCCATTGGCTGTAAGATGCACATTGTTTTATGCCTTGTTTAAAAAGAAGGACACAGAGTAAAACAGGACATGATATCCATTATTAAGATCAATTTCAGAGATATCCAAAGGTGGAGGAAATGTGTATGGTAGAATGATTCTAAAATGGTAATTATCTGATATTTAACTCAACAGGGTTCTAAGATGAATGGATGGCCAACTCTGTAGTCTTTACATGTACTTCACATGACAATGTTCTGGGCTGTTCACTCTCCCAATACGTTTCTCTACAGAATGACCACAGAACCTCAGCAAGCATGTTGTGATGTAATTTAGCTTTTCTTTGTACTAACATGACAGTGTGTTCAATGCAAATGTCTCTCTGAAACCGCATGGGAGACTTCAATAAAAGGAGCTGGTCCAGCAATTCCAATATGTGTTTTTATTACTTTAATATTATTATAAATAGGAAAACACAAACATTTAAAATTTCTGTAGCATTCATGGGCTCCAGATTGAGAAACAGTGCATACATGAATATTTGGGTCATCTGAACTGTTGTATAGCACCAGGAACAATCAGCCCAATATGAATCCAGCCAGACTAATGCATCACAGAGACCCAGCATAGGACATCTATCTGGCTTAGAAAGAGCATGAATAAGGAAGCTTTTTTAAAAATAAAATATAATAACCCATAATAATGGCCAACATGTGTCTACAGCATTTGCCTAACAGCAGGCATTGTTCTAAGCAATTAATATATATTAAGTAAAATATGCATTCATGTCCATAGAATAACACAGTTCCAACAGGATCACTTTAAAAACCTCAGGAAGGTTGTTTGCTTCTAATTTAACAACATCAGGTCGAATACTCTAAACAAGAATCTCTGAGAATTAATTTGTTATTGAGCAAATGGGCTCACTTCCCGATATGCACAGAAGCTGATAACTGGCACCGGCTTTTGAAAAAATAAAGGCACCGGCTTTTGAAAAAATAAAGGCTTTATTACAAAATTGCCCAGCACGCAGATAGGAGTTGGGCTCAGGTCTGTCTCCCTGATGCAAGTTTATGGGCTTGCAGGGAAGGATTTAGGAATGTTGACTTAGCAGGATCTCACAGGGCTTCAAATTTGGCTACTTAACGGTAAGGTATTTTGAGGCAGATTTTTAGCTCTGGATCTTCTGGGTCAAAGGACTCCTCGTTTCTTAGAGAGTTCTGGTGCTCAGGTTCTGGTCATGTCCCAGTCTTCTTGGTTCTGAGGGGAGGAATTTCGGTCTCTGGTGTTGTTAGAAGTCAACACTTTTTCTATTGTGCTTGCCCAGTACTTGCTATTTTTTGACTGTGTTATACCTAAAAGGTAACTCAATATTTTGTTACCAACGAGGTAGGCCCTGTTTGGGCTGGTCCCACAGTTACAAAATGTTCTGCCCAGTTTCCAGACCCAATCTTGCCTTGAGTTCCAGACCTGAACATCAATACATATTTCAGGAGTACAGCATCAGTGACAGGTGCTGTCCAAAGATGGCTGTCGGCAGCTCCTTTTCTCCCCGCTCTTACTCCCCTTCCCTTGAATAGGGGTTGGCCTTAGTGACTTGCAAGACCAATAAAATACTGTAGAACTAATTTTGTGTACTTGTAAGGCTAGGCCAAAAAATGTTTGGAACTTCTACCTGACTGTCCTGGAGCACAAATGCTAGAGGCACTTCCTCCTGGAACTCAACTACCCTGCATAAGAAGGCCAAGCAACAGGTATTGGCATGGCTGTAGGCTACTGGCCAGCAGTAACTACCAGCCATATAAGTGAGCCCCAGCTGTCTCACTGCAACTACAAGTGAATCACCCAACTGAGCCCAGTCCACTTACAGAAACATGAAAGATAACCAACCATAGTAGCTTCAAGTCACTAAGTATTGGGATGATTTATTATGCAGAAATAGGACACCACAAGAGTGTCCCGACCAAATCCTTCATTTCATCTCACAAAACCTACTCCTCACACTTCATCCCACCTCAGGAAAAAAACAAACAAACAAACAAAAACACTTTTACCAGATCAGGTAAAAAATCTTGAAGTCATCCTCGATCTTTTTTTTTTCCTCAAATGCCAGATCCAGATGGCCCAACTCCAAATCATGCCCAAAGTTCTTCATGAATTACTTCTTGTGAGAACCCACCATCATGGCCCTCCTGGGGGACTCACGCAGTGCGTGAGGATGTTCAACTAACCGGGGCACACCCAGAGATACGAATGAGAGTGCTCTCAAAGATTCATGTTCATTTGAAGTTTGCTACTTGACCCTGAATATACTTGGACTTTAACTGGAGTTAGTATACTTAGACATGGGAAGCACCAATCTATCTAAGTCTCTGCTGGAAGCCACAAGCACTAACAATGTTGTATTCCAATCTCTGGGACAGACACGTGCTGACCAAGATTGCTTTGCCCACATACCACAGGGACTCTGGGAAACCTCGTGTTGGAGTTTAACAGCTGTAACCCTGTAGGTTTCAAAGCATTTTAAAAGCCCCGAAGAGCAGTGGCTATGTGTATTTACCCAGCACACAAAAACCACACTCATGAATATTTTCAGTGCTTAAGGCTGTCAGAAGAGTTAGGCACATGACTAGATTATATTCAGGCAACTTCTCTCCATCATTAAGCAGGGTTTGTTTTATTTTTTATTTCTTTTTACTTCAAAAAAGAGGAAATAAGCACTACAATAATAAGCACTACTTTCTGCATCATGAATTACTATGAAAATTTTTCCTATATTTATTTTCTCTAGAATTCCTAAATTTCCATAGTTCATGCTCCTAATAAGAAGTTTAACTGGCCAGGTATGGTGGCTCACACCTGTAATGCTAGCACTTTGGGAGACAGAGGCAAGAGGATTGCCTGAGTCCAGGGGTTCGAGACTAGCCTGAGCAACTTGGTGACACCTCATCTCTATGATAAATCAAAATATTAGCAGGTCATGGTAGTATATGTCTGTAGTTCCAGCTGCTTGGAAGGCTGAAGCAGAAGCATGGCCTGAGCCCAGCAGGTTGAGAATGCGGTAGTCGTGAGTGTGCTACTGCACTTCAGCCTGGGCAACAGAGTGAGAATCCAACTCAAAAAAAAAAAAAAAAAAAAAAATTTCAACTGATAGGAGCTTCTCTGAAGATTCAGAGATATGGGTCAGCAACTAACATAAGAAAGTAGATGCAATTTCTACTTTTTATTTCAATTTTAATGGTTGTAAGAGCCATTAAATTCTCTTTATACTTTATACATATGTTAGCTAATGACCTTTCTAACTAAGCTCTGATCCATCACTATCTTTTCAAAAAGAATGAGAATCATTGAACTAAAGTATCTCAGGACTAATTGCAAAAGATAATATCTAACACATATCAAATGCTCAGTGTGATAAGTGCTTTACATGCATTAGCTCATTGAATTATCAAACCCTGTCAGGTAAGTACTACTATTATTACTGTATAGGAAAAACAATTTGTTTTTCTCTATACTCACAACAAACTCACTTCTATGACCAGATATGTGGATTTTTTCCCCCCACACATTCAATTCTCCTGTAGGACATCAACTGGGTGTCCTACAATTCTATTCAATTCAGACACTAACTTGTATCTAACTTGTACAGACCCACAAGTCAAGGGCTCAGTCCCACAAGACCACTCCCTACTTCTGACTCCAGTCATAAGTCCCAGCTTGTGACTTGACCTGTCCTCTGACCAATAGGCTATAAATCGAGGGTTCCCATGACCCCCTCCTCAGGTTCAATCATTTAGTAGAACATCTCACAGAACTCAGGGAAACACATGTTTACTGGATTATTACAGAGAATTCAGAGAAACAGCTGGATGAAGTGATACACAGGGTGAGGTCTGGAAAGGTCTGGAGCATGGGAGCTTTGGAGTTGGGGTGGGACAGCCTCCCAGCACATGGGTGTATTTTTACTTACCAAGCCAGACGCTCTCTAAACCCTGTCCTTTTGGGTTTTTATGGAGGTTTCACTGCATAGGCAGGATTGATTTAAATTATTGACCATTAGAGAATAACTCAACTTTCAACTCCTCCCTGAAGGTGGGAGGCTGGGCTAAAAATCCCAACTCTCTAATCAAATGGTTGACTTCCCTGGTAACTAGCAGCCCTCCAAGGTTATCCAGGAGCACCCCCATCCATCAGTCAGCCCATTTGATACACAAAGATACTTACACTTCTGAGATTCCAAGGATTTTAGGTACCATGTGCCAGGAAATGTAGATAAAGTCTAAATAAATATTTCTTATTATAAGTCATAATATCACAGTGACCAAATATGTACATTATTATTAGGCTAATGCATAAGTTCATAGCGTTTGTTTTCGGCATGGCAACACTGCATTGTTGGGAGTTTATCGTTTGTCGTTTGGAATGACAGCATTGTATTTGTGAATACACCTGGCATTTTGCAGATTTGAAGAAAGTTAGTGCTATTTGTGGACTGAAGAAGATGGAGAGTTAAGTGGAAAAAAACTCACTTTAGACATTTACTCCTGATAAGCAGAGGAGTAAGGGCAGTAGAGACGGCTGGAGGCATTTGTGCCATGAACGAAGAATGTATGGGGAAGACACGGCAAGGAAACGGCTTTGTTGTTTCAAAGAGGCCCACTTTGACCTGAGTGATTCTCCACCTTCAGGAAGACCATAGGACTTTGATGAAGACTGTTTAAACCCACATGAATCCACGATGATCCACATCAGTCAACCTGAGAAATGACAAAAGCAATGAACTGTGACTCGTCAACAATCTTTTGGCATTTGCATTCCATGGGCAAGCGAAAAATGCAGTGAATGTATGCATCAGCCCAAGAGTAAGTTGGGTAATCAAAAATTGGAAACTGTCCCATTTGCCATCAGCTGCTGTGTCCATACTCTGGTGCGGAGTAGACCTCTGAAGCAACTTGGAATAGCACTGTGGTTACATGGTTATGATCGCTGGCATTGCTGTCAGATGGATCCTGGTTGCATTGCCAACTCTACCAGTTACCTGCTGTGAGATCTTGGGCTAGTTACTAAAATATACTGTGTTTAGTTTCCCCATCTGTAAAATTGATATAATAAGTTCACATCGTAGAACATATATATTTGGTCTCTTCCATCAGTTCCTGGCACAGAGCTCCTAAACTTTTGTGATTTCCTGGGCAACAGAAGTGCAACGTGCATCTCTTGTTCCACTATTTGGTCTTTGATCTTGGTTTCTGACACAAAGCTTCTAATCCCTTAGAATTTTCTGGGTGATAAGGAATATCTTTTTTTGTAATGAGGCGACTCTTCGTGGACTCCTAGAAGCACCAGAAAGACCAAGTCTTGATCAGATGTTTGGAGTTTTCAGTCCTACCTTCTATTCTTTAGGAAGGGAAGGAGAGCTGGAGATTGAATTAATAATTGATCTTCTCTGCATGAGAAAGCCTACATACACATCCCTGAATTACGGCATTCAGAGAGCTTCTGGGTTGGGGAAACATGCCCACATGCTGGGAAGTTGGTGTACTCCAACACCCGGGAATGGAAACTCCTGTGTCTGGGCCCCTTTTGGACCTCACCCTATGCATGTCTTCATGTGGCTGTTCATTGGTAGCTTTTATCATATCCTTTTTTCTATAATTAACTGGTAATAGTAAGGAAGTGTTCCCTTGAGTTCTACAAGCCATGTAGCAAATGGTCAAACCTGAGGAGGATGTTGTGGGAACTCTGATTTATAGCTAGAATTGTAGGACATGCCGTTGGAGTCTGCAGGGAATTAGAGAATCATTTGCACACAGAATAACCCCCACACATTTGGCAACCAGATGTGGTGTGAGTGTACGTACAGAGAAAAATACAGCTTGTTTTTCTCATACCATCACTCAGCTGCGGTACCTTTACCCTCAGACCCCCTCTGTTGACATGTCAGTTCCCACTCCTTCCACCAAGGACGCTCCATTCTTCCCCATTCCCCTCCCTCCACCTCACTTCTCTATCTCCCCTTGCCCCCAACCTAAGGGCTGCCCTCTAGGGGCTGGTGAAGGAACTGCTAAGCTCTGGGCTCCAGTCCTGCCATCACCTGCTTGCCTTCTGGGTCTCCAGTTTACTTCAACTTCATTCAGAAGTGCATCACCCAACCTGCAGTCTGCTCTCCAACAGCACGGTTTTCCGTAGGAAAAAAAAAAAGTGTTCATTTCACAAAACCAGCTGACCAACGAGTCCTATTCATTTGAACTGCCTGTTCAAGATCATTTTGTAGTGAAAATTCCTACCTAACCACATCTCTCCAGATCTGACAATGAAAACCTGCTTTTGATAACTGTCAGGATGAAGTTAAGTCCGAGTTTACTGTTTCACGTTTTACTGTACTTATGTAAATCGATCATTAGTGGATTCTCAAGCTGTTTCCTAATGCCAGACATTATTAGTCACTTCAGTGTTTAAAGGCACATTTTGTGAATTCATTTCCAGTGCAAAACTACACAACATCTGGTTTTCTGTTCTGTATTTCTTTCTGACCTTCACCGTCTTGAAATTATCTTGTACTTATTTCTTACTTCTGTTTACTTATAGACAGTGTTTTCAATCTCCACACTTCTCTTCTCCTTACATTCTTTTAGGCTAGTCTTAGAAATGTCAGTCTTGGTTCATTGAAATGAAAATTTTAAAAAAGGAGAAAAGAAAATTTGTTGTTATTCTTTTGAGTTGTAAAAGAAATACATTTTATTTATGAACATTAAATGTTTTCACCAATAAAGCATTGCATTATCTTTTGGACTTCATCTTATTAATCAGAACAGAAATCACCTCTCAAATAAAACACACTATTCTTATGCTAGTAATGCAGCAGTTCATATCAGAATCACCTGGAAAGCTGGTGTATACACCCACACACAAACACACATTGCTGGACCCTATCCTTAGAGTTTCTGATTTAATAGGCCTGGGGCGGGGCCTGAAAGCTGACATTTCTAATCTGTCCCCAGGTGAAGCCGATGCGGCCAATGAGGGAGCCACACTTTGAGAGTCATTGGTGTCATATCAGAGCTCATTAAAGCCTTGAAGATCATTTCTGCCTTATTTAAAGCTCTATTAGTTGCAGTTTACAAAATCCTGCTCAGACTGACCTGAATGCAGAACATTTATCAGAAGCAGCTGGGATATCTCCCAGACTCCAAGATGAAGGTGATCAGGTCAAAGCACTGGCAGCACATGGCGCCCTGAAGGAACATGAGGTTGTGGTTCTTGGGGATGAGTGGAATGGGCTTGGCAGAGACTCCCAATGGTGGCTACTGCCCGTTTTCAAAAGAGAACACTGCCGTTTGGGGAAAGTAAGAGACTTGCGAAGGAGCCCGCATGGAATAAGGGGCAAAGTCAAGCCTGAAAGTGGCAGCTAGAGACTTGTTTCTTGGTCAGTGGTATGTCGATGCTGCTACCAGTTACACAGAGCTGCTGGTGAAACATTCAGGGATTTCTCAAGCTGGTCAACCTTGTTAACTGGACGTTGGCCATAGTTGGAGTATTTACACCATGAAAATTGGCTAACATTACAGACCGACCAGGATCAACTTTCTTTTCTTCCCTTCCCTTACTTTCCCTCCCTCCCTTCCTCTCTTCCTCCCTCCCTTCCTTCCTTCCTTCCTTCCTTCCTTCCTTCCTTCCTTCCTTTCTTTCTTTCTTTTTCTTTCTCTCTCTCTCTGTCTCCTCCCTCCCTCCCTTCCTTCCTCCCTTACCTTCCCTCTCCTTCCTCTCTCTTTTTAAATTTCATTTCAAAGAGCCAGCTTATCCCCAGCACACCATTGCCTAATTCTATGCGGGGAGAATTCCCAATCCATGCAGACACCATATTTTGGATAAGAGGCAACCCCAGTTTCCAGGTTTTTTTGGTAGTAACCATCCCCAGCCCTACCACTGGCTGATGACCCTAGCACCCCAGCTCGACCCCACTTGGCATGTCCAATCCCTCCAGCCTCTCCCCAATACTGGGTGACACTCTTCTCTCTGGCACATGCCCACAAAACAAGTCCACTCATTGTCGTTGTGCCTGCTCTTGCTCTCAGATTCAAAACTAGCTCCTTCCTAACTGTCGAATGGTAGAACTTCAGGATTAAAAATAAGACAAGCCTGAGCAAAAGCATGTAAGACCAAGAGAAGTATCTTAAAGAGATTTGCTTTAAGAAAAAAATGAGCAAGGCAGCCAATAAACAAAGTCCTCCTGGGGATATTGACTTACTGTGTGGCTATTTAAAGGAGGAAACACATGTACAAATTGCCCAAATGTCTTTCTCCAGCTCCTGTTGTGTGGCTTGGCTGCCCGCTACCTCATTCCCATCAGCAGACAATGGCTAGGAGAGAAAGGAACCTCTATGACTGTAAGTGATTCCCCAGGCCCCTGGCCTCTGCCGCCTGTCACCGAGCCCACTGACGCACCTCCACGGTCATGTTGGCAGTACTCCACACGGCCTCTTGTCCCACATTTCTTAAGAAGCATAAACGACATCATTTACTTCACTGACCACAAGCCGGCACTGGCAACTGGGGTGATGGGGGGGTCGGGGTGGAGTGCTTCCTTCCAATAATGCTTCCTGGGCCAGAAAGCCTAAAACAACATAGAGTAAAGCTCCAGACTTTCCAGAGGAATGTGAGGGCAGCTAATGCTTCTGCCGCTGTCGCTGCTATGACTGGGGCATAATTTCCTGGAACACCGTGTCGTCACGAGAGCTCCTAGGTGTTTTTTCTCATGGCCAACCTGGCGCGCTGGTGTGCTGATTTGGGTTGCTGAGAAAATGCATGACAGATGAAGTCCTGGCACTCACAGTTATAGAGATAACAGCATTTTATTCATTCTGATTCCCTTTTTTCCCGTTCTCCTCCTGCCTAATCCTCCTTCTCTCCCACACCCTTACTCTCACCCCCATCTTATAAATAGTCATCGAACTTCTACTATGAACTTTCACCAATACTGAGCTGAGTACTTTGAGAAATATACTAAAATGTGCATTGAGGTAAAAAGAACACAGCACAGGGACCCACTGACCTCCGCCTCTAACTTCTCTCTCAAATCTTTATCCAGATTTTCCTGGAGGAATGATCTTGTTATAGAGTTAGACCTGCCTCTTCTTATTCATTGTTTTCTCAGCAGTGCATGTTTATAATCCGATTGTTAATGATGGGCTATAACTGCCCCTGCCCCCTGCAGATACTTGGAAAACTAATAAGAACTTGGAGAAATGCCTTCAATAAAGTGGTGCATACAATGTGCTAAAGATTGCATCTAGCTTTATTAAGTCATAAAGTGCATTCAACAGATCAGTGCATTATATAATGTAATCTTTACAGCAACTCTGTGAGGTTGGCAAAGGAACGAGGTTGTTAGCTTTTGGTCTATCTGTTCCTTCCAGACCAGGATGTTCCTGGAGAAAGGGCCTTATTATAGAGTCAGAGACTCTCGAAGTTGAATGAACTGTAAACGAAAGACCATCAGCCTGGAACCTTCTTCAGACAAGGAACCTGAGGTGGGGAGGCAGCAGGAGGTGGTGGGAAAAGCTAGGAATTTCACCTGGCCAGCTGGGTTCCTGCCCAGCTCTCAGGCATCTGCCAGACATGACTCTGCACATGACCTCTTTATGCTTTGACATTCTCTTCTGTAAAATTGAATCAATGCTGTTTTCTCTGCCTGCCTTGTTGGGCTGTTATGAATATTCAATGAAGCAATCAATGCAAAAGCATTTTTTGAAACATTAAACTCTATTATAAATAGGATGATTCTTTCTACCGATTTTTCCTGGGGTCTGTCCGACTCTAGGTTCCACTTAGTTTAACATGTGGCTATGTGGGTGTCAGAGTGTGAGTTCCTGGGAGGCAGAGGACACATTTTATTGGCATTTGTATCACTAGCATCAACAGCGCGTGCTAAAAAGTTGCTCTCAACATATTTGTGAGACAATGATTATAGGATGGGTGGACAAAACATCAGTATGACTTGCCCAAGTGCTGTCCTGAGCGTCTCCCTCTCAAAGTCGTTCCTCTGATATGACTACATCAGGGCAAAACAGTCACTGTGTTCCTACTACAACGAAAACAATCACTCGTGTTTCCCAATATAGCACCAGGGAAGATGAGCGAGAAAGCTTGCCACTCTCCCGTCTCTCAAGAGGGCATTTCCTGTTTCCTCTTGAAGATTCCATTCCAACTATGTCGAGGGTTGGCCAGAGCCCCATCCTGATGTCCCATAGGCAGTGCTGCTGGGATAGATGGATAGTCGTGGGAATGGAGCCACAGGGGCAATGCCAGCTCTAGGTTATGGGTCCTGTGTCGGGCAGGTCCCACACTGCTCACAGTCAGATGCACATTCTGCTGGCAATTCCATCCGGTCCTAAGAGACATTCCCTGGAAATGATGTGCTCATGCGCATCAGCTACTTGATAAATGAATTCAGGGGTGTTTACATGTGAAGCACTTGCTGTATCCTGTGCTTGAATTTCTGATGTGGAAGTTGTTCTCTGAGATAGAAGTGAAGCCATGAAGTGAACGCCTTCAAGGAGGAAGAGTGAGTAGACTGCAGTATCGGAGGATACTCACAGATGGCGAGTGGGCGAGGAAGAGGAACTAGAAGGGGCAGGAGAGAGAGAGAAAGTGGGAGAATGAAAGTGAGGTAGTGACACTGGGAAACTGATATGTCATGGAAACCAAGAAAAGAAAAAAGAGAAAGATAAAGTAACAGTGTCACATCCCAGTAGGGTCCTCCAATTCTGTTGGAAGACTCTTACATGTGACAATAAAAAGGTCATCAGAAAGATGTTGGAGAAAAGGTTCAAATATATGGTGAGTCAAAAGAAGAAAGCTGGGAGAGATGTGGCCGACCAGGAAAGTGAGGCAGTGATAGTACCTCACATAGTCAAGGATTTGGACAGGAAGGAACTGATGACCTATAGTGAGAAGAAGTATCAGGTTCAAAAGGGGATATTGTCAGTTTGGGCCAATCTCAGTACACCTGTTGACAGGAGAAAAAGAGTCAAAAGGGGGGACATTTCCAAATGACGGAATCAGATTTTTGAGAAAAGATGGGATTTGTATAACCGAGGTCAGAATCCTAGCCTACATTTGTAAAATGAGGGTCAGTGAAATTACATTACCAAAAGCCAAAGACCACAGAAAACCATGTTAATCAAGCAAAATTAAGGAGTAGGTATTTACAAGGCTTGAGGGTTTGGGTTCAAGTGGTGGTTTTTAAGGCAGTTCTCTTAAGGGGGATGTGATTGAAATTGGTCAAAATTTATAATGTGATGGCTTAGTATTGCTGGACACAGCAAGGTGAAAGTCAAATCTCAGACAGATAAATAGTTGTGTGACAAGTGAACAGTTTGCCCAGGTAAACACACTCTACTGTCCTGGAAGAGAGCTGTTTGCCCCGGTGAGCAAACTATGTGCCCACACAAAAGCAAACAAGGAAGTTTTTCTTTGGTTTATAGTCTTTTCTTCCTAGACAAGACTTTCTCACAAAGAACAGTTGTCTTATTGACAGAGATGGTCTTAGTGCTCAGTTCTGAGAGGTAAATTCTGTTGATTGAGGCAGGTGGTCTCAATTCTCACCATTGAAGACCCCCTTAAGAGTGAGCCTGAACCAGAAACACTACAGCAGTGGTTCCAAACTCTGCTGAATCTTCCCAAAGTACTGATGTCTTTGAACATTCTGATTTAGTTGGTATGGGATATAACCCATAAAATCCATAATTTTAAAAGTTCCCCAAGTGATTCTAAAGTACAAAGTTTGGGAACCACTTTATTAGAGTTCGAGGAGAAAGTAGAAATGAAAATAACCATTTGGATGATGCCTTGGGGATATAAGAAAAGAATTGCAGAAGATTGATAAGCCACAGCATATTAGAGGTTGAAATCAGGCATTGGGACCTCAGATTGGGCCTGTTCCGTGGCTTCCACGTAGAAGGCACAGAGTGGGTGGTGGTGAAGACTCGCCAGAGTAGGGAGATCTGGGGCTGGCCCCATGGGAGGTTAGAAAGGGTCTTGAGTCTCTGGTTACCCTGAGGTAACCAGAGTGGGGAGAATGGACCAACATTAAGGACAGATAGATGAGATACAATCCGAGAGGAAAAAGCCTGAGGTACAGGTTTCAAATCCCCCAAGGGGCTTCAGAAGGAGGAGACCCAGAACATGAGAGTGTCCCTTCTCTTATAGGTGAGGGTATCATAGAAGCCTGAGGTATCATAGGGGCGGAGGAAGATATGGAGTAACAGGTGGATGGCAGATGGCCTGCATGGGGAGAAGAAAGAATGTTATGAAGACGTGGAAGTGGCCACGGGCAGACAGAGGGGATATAGCACCATTGATTTGAAGAGGATAGCAGGATAGATGACCAAAAGATGAAAGAGAAAGGAAGACACCTGTATCCTGGGAAGACTTGGAGACAGCCCTGAGCAAGTCTGGCCCAACCCCCTTCACTGCTGAGACTGAACAAAGGGCCTGGGAGCTAAGCTGGGAGGACTGCCTGGGGGCAGCAGGGGACCCAGGGCCTTCAGGGAAACAGATTAACCCTTTGCTGCAGGCCAGAAAGTCTATGAACAAGACTCACCCAGAAATTGGATATATATTTTTTCATTTCTTAAAAAAAAAAACAACTTTTGAATAGGACATTTATGTGATGGTTGAACTATCAAAAGGCTGTTAGAAGGGTATAGTGAAAAGTATCCCTTTTTTTTGAGTTGGAATCTCACTCTTTGTCACCCCTCGACCTGCTGGGCTTAGGTGATCCTTCTGCCTCAGCCTAAAGCCTCCTTTTCAATACTGTCCTCACTAGCCTAGCCCTCACCTCTCCAATAGACAAACTTTGGTCTTAGTTTCTTGTGTAACATTCACAGAGGACAGACAGGCTGTGTATTCCTATGCAGGCATACAGAGTCCATGCTCCCTTTGATTTATACAGCAATGGGTATTGTCAAGACAGCCATTGTTGCACAACTACTGAGGTGCCATCTGCATAGAATACTATGGGAAATAGCAGGACATGGTGGCACTTGCCTGTAGTTCAAGATACTTGGAAGACTGAGGCGGAAGGCTCATCTGAGCACAGCAGGTTGAGGCTGTGGTGGCTGTGAGCTTTCACTGCACTCCAGCCTGAGCGACAGAGTGAAACTCCAACTCAAAAAAAAAAAAAACAAAACTATGGGAACAACAACCCCAAAGTCATTCAACATGGAAGAATTCGACAATGTGTGCAGTTCACATAACAGTATGACTTGGATATCTTTCCACATCAGTACCCAAAACACATCTTTCACCTTTTTTACAGGATCAGGCGTGGTGGCTCGCACCTATAATCCTAGCACTTTTGGAGGCCGAGTTGAGAGGATTGCTTGAGCCCAGGAGTTCAAGACCCTCTTAGGCAACTTAGTGAGACTGCATATCTAAAAATAATAATAATGAATAAATAACTTTTTTTACAGTCACTACTATGCCATGATGTGAATGTACCATCATTTATTAAATGTCTAACAATGGACATTTTGGTTGTTATAATTATATGTGTTGTAAACAATGCTGAGCTTTGCATTTTGCACATACCCAAGTACACGAAACGAATTCCTCTGAGTGTAGTTACTGGTCTACACCATTGATTGAACCATTAACTCTGCTGTAGTAATCCAAGGCAGCTATAGATAATATGTAAATGAATGAGCATGGCTGTGTTCCAATCAAGCTTTATTTATGGAGACTAAAATTTGAATCTCATATTATTTTCATGCATTATTAAATCGTATTTTTCTCTTGATTTTTGTTTCAACCATTTTAAAATGTAAAAACTATTTATATCTCATGGGCTATAAAAGACAGGCAGCAGCCCATGGGCAACCTCTGGTTTATGCAAAAGAAATTCTGATAAGTATTGCCAAGTTGACCTTCATATAGGTTATGTAACTTCATTTATCAACAGCAACGATGAGTTACTATTTTTCCCTATGCTTTGTGAATAGAATTTATCATGGAGCTTTTGGATTTTTGTCAAATGGTTGAAAACAGTATCTTAGAGTAGTTTTAATTTTTTTTTGTTTCTCTGGGAATGAGCATATATAGGTTTAAAAGCCATTTGCAGTTCCTTTTTTTGTCAACCATAAGTTTATATCTTTTGATATACTTCATTTAAAATATCAGGTTTTTTATGGGTAAATCCCTTTTTCTAAAAAATGGAAATAGCTTTATTACATTTTCTGATTTTAAAAATGATTATGATTATATACTTGTAGTACAAAAAGTTAAAGGAAATATAAAGAAAAAAAGTATTACAACCAGGCACGAGCCCTCGTGCCTGTAATCTCAGCACTTTGGGAGACCGAGGTGGAAGGATCATTTGAGCCCAGGATTTCAAGACTAGCCTGAGCAACATAGTGAGACCTTATCTCTATAAAAAATTAAAAAAAAAAAAAAAAAAACTGGACATGCTAGTGCATGCCTATAGCCCTAGCTACTTGAGAGGCTGAGGCAGAAGGATGGCCTGAGCCCAGAAACTTGAGGCTGCAGTGAGCCAAGATCATACCACTGCCCTCCAGTCTGGGTGGCAGAGTGAGACCCCCCACCTCAAAAAAAGAATAAGAGTATTATTTGTAATCTCATTCCCAGAAATATCTACTTTTTTTTCCATTTATGTGTTTATTTTTCCAAGCCAGTTTCCAGACATTTGTATACAGATATTTTTAGAAAAGCATGATTCATTCAACAAGTATTTATTGTGTTATAAGTATTACAAGGGTCATACTACATATACATTTTGTAATTTTTTTTATTTAATAATGTATCATGAAAATTTTATTCTTAACCTATCGGTACTGAGGTGAGTCAAAAGAGTGCAAAATACAATTCAACAAGCAATAATGCAGTGTCTCTCATCCTATCTGGGCTGATATGTCTGCCTATTCTGGTAGAGTTACTGGTTGAGCCAGTGGCATGAATTAACAGAGTAGTGGGTCTAACTAGAGAGATAGAAGCATTTGTTCAACAAGTGTTTATTGAGGATCTACTGTGTACTGGGCGCTATTCTAAATACAGTAAGTCCTTTACATATGAAGCTTCAAATTGTGAACTTTCAAAGACGTGAACATGCACAAGCCGAATCATGTAAGTTAGTCCATGTGTCTGGTGTATGTTGTCACATGCATACAATAGTACAGTATCTTTATTTCAAGCCCAGGATGTCTGGAAGCAAGTATAAAAGCAGCGATGATGACCGGTCAGGTGCAGTGGCTCATGCCTATAATCCCAGCACTTTGGGAGGCCAAGGTGAGAAGATTGCCTGAACCCATGGGTTCAAGACTAGCCTGGGCAACTTGGCGAGACCTCATCTCTACAATAAATAAAAAAAATTAGCCAGGTATGGTGGTGTGCATCTGTATTTCCAGCTACTCGGAAGGCTGAGGCGGAAGGATCACCTGAGGCCAGCAGATTGAGGCTGCAGTGGCCGTGAGTATGCCACTGCACTCCAACCTGGGTGACAGAGTGAGACTCCGACTCAAAAAAAAAAAGCAGCGGTGATGTAGTTGGTACTGTGTAACTGATTGTGTTAGTTGAGTACCTAGGCTAACTTTGTTAAACTTATAAACAGATTAGGCTCACTGAGCAGAACTCGCTCATAGGTAGGGGACTTACCATACTGGAACTGTGACAAGATAAAGACCCCATAAGTTCTCTGATCTCATGGAGCTCAGTGAATAAGACAGATCACAGGCAAGAGCATCTCAGCATGACGTTTATGTTATGAAGAAAATGAAACAAAGAAATGTGAGAGAGCTTGATGGGGAGCTGCCTCAGGTTGATCAAGAGAGGAGGTCCCGCTAAGGAGGAAGCAGATGAGCTGAGGCCTAATCAATAAGAAAGAGTCAGCCAGGTCAAAGTGTGGGCAAGAGAATGCCAGGCTGAGGGAATGACATGTCCAGCAGTCTTAACGGAGTCTAGATACAGGAAGATGGCTAGCACGGTGAGTGGAAGGAGGAGGAAAGAATGGCATGATTAAGGTCAGAGAGGATGATGGGACTCCATCCACAGAAGCCTTAGCAGGCCATGACAGGGACTTCAACTTTTACTCAGAACACAATGGGAAGTCATTGGTCAATTGATGTGCTCTGATCTACATTTCTAAAGAGATTATTCTAGTTTAGAGTAACCAGATAAAATACAGGCTGTCCAGTTAAATTTGAATGTTGGATAAACAGTGAAAATTTGGGGGGGAAAATAAAAATTTGGGGGTGTGGGAAGGGCAGTTGAGGGAAACTGCCAGGGGAGGGAGGGGCACACCACATCAACAAGGGTACCTGCATAATCAACTTTTGTATACCTAACCCTGAATTGTACCCCACATCTTTAAAGTTAAAAAAAATTTTTTTAAATGCTAAAAATACTACCCACAGTTAATCTGAAGTTCAAACTTAACTAGGTGTCCTGTATTTTCATTTGCTAAATCTTGTAACCCCATTCTGGTTGTCGTGGAGATTTGGAGATTTATTGGGGGTGGGGGAGAAGCAAGAAAATCCTTACTAGGCTTTTTGAGAAGTCCAGAAAACTAGAGTGGTGGTCCTGGAAATGGAGAAAGGTGAATGGATGCAGAAGATATTTTGGAGGAAGAGCCAAAAGAACATGCTGACGGATTGCTGTGGGATAGGAAGAATAGCCATCAAAGATGACTTCCAGACTTTTGGCACTTGATTCGATAATTGCAGAGTGCTTGTGGATTTCTCTGCTTGTTTGTTTGTTCTACAAAGTCTGCTGATGTGTGGCTGTGGAGTAAAAAATAACACATCAACATAAGATGCAAAGTGATTTAAGACAGAGGGAAGGAACCGCCTCCTTATCGAGGACCAATTTCTCTTCATCCTCACCTCTCCAAAAGCAGCTGAGGTCAAGGTACTTCAAGCCAGTTCATACATTTTGTTGCTTAGAAAGACAACTTTAAAATTATTATGTGGATTATGAAAAAGAAGGAAGATAGAATATGGGAGGAAAGGAGAGAAACTTATCAGGTGTGACTTTTCAACTGCCTCATGAACCATTTTCTTGTTCAGTTGGTTAGCCCTAAAGTATTTAAGGCACAGGTTTATATGGGCTAACAATATAACAGTTCACCAGCCATCTGAGTCCCTACTGGATGCCAAGCACGTTACATATATCTTCTCAAGGTTCACAAGAACCCATGATGTAGGTGTTATATACTTATTCATGATTTTCAGAAATCAGTTACCTGCCCAAGAACAGAGTAAATGTTTAGACCTGGATACAAACACAGGCCTGTCATCTTCCTGAACCTTGCACACACAGATTTTCCATTACACTATCTTTTTTCACATGATTTTTAAAGAATTTTAATATCATCATGCTTGATAAATATTTATAATACATTTCCTTGTTGACTCTTTCCTCCTTCACAGATTCTCTAATCCCAGAAATAGCCATTCTTTTTTTTTCTCCTGTACCATCGAACATAAATAAAGATGCAAGCAGCAGAAAAGTAAATCTTTCAGAATTTTTTGTTGTAGGAACAAAAATCTGCCCACAGATTGTGGCTGTTGCTAGGTGGGTGCTCTGTCAATCTTTACAGGAAAATACCTTTTTTGTGTCAGGAGGGCTTTAAAAGACTTTTGATTGTCTGAGACAAGGCCTAGGCTAATTTGAAATGTGGAGAGATGCTAGAGAGGAGGTAAAATTCATCTTAAAGAGAAAGGGGGGTCTTCTTCAAGCAGAGTTGTGGATTGGGTTGCTGGAGAAGATAAGTTTGTGTTAGTTTGCTTTAATTAATAGGTATCCATTTTCTTCTGCAGAGTGGGGACCTGGGAATTTGGGGGAAGAGCAAAGGAAAGATGATCTTGATTTGAGTGAAACAATGGGTCCCAGCCACTAGCCAGCACTGGAGGAGAAGAAAAGAAGGGACTCACTGTGAAATGGATTTGCTGAAGAAGACCCTGACGTCTCAGGGTTCTGCCTTGTGCTTTGTGAGTCTCTCTGCCATCATCTTTAGGAACTGAGGAACCACTGCAATTTAGGTTGTGTTAGCAATGCCTTAGGGAGGGAAGGAGGAATTGTATTATTCTTGGAGCAAAGCCAGGAGAGAGGCAGAAGCCTTCAGGGGCTGTTACGATGTAGTAAGAAATCACTGGAGTTCTCTGAAACAGTCTGGAAGACAATAGATTTCCTGCTGTTATGCAAGATGAGGGCTTGAGTACAGCAATTTAATTTGGTTATTAAAGGAAGGCTAGAGGATGGAGAGGAAGAGTTAGAATATAGTGTGTCCGGGAAAATTCTCCTAGTACTGTATGTCTATGGCAGGAAATTAGACACAATATGAAATAGAAGATGGTCCTGTAGTTGGGTTTCTCCCACAGAAAGAGAAAATCCCTGCATCCCTAGTTATGCAAATGACATGCAAATTACAGTGATTACATATTTGCTAAGAAAATTTTGATTACCTCATTTTGGCTTCAAGAGGAGTTGGGACAGCAAAAGGGAATGTTTGGCAACAGTCCAGACTTCTTAGATTTATTCCAGGGGAAGCAAAAGGGTAAATTTATCAAATAAATGTCAAGGTCTTAAACGAGTTCTTGAAACACCTTAGTGTTTGAAACATTTACAAAGTGTACCCCAAAAATTAGCAAAATGGTCAAAACATGATCCATGGTCCAAATGAAGCACAAATGGAAAATTCTTTTTTCTCCACCTAAATTTTACCATAGGGTACCTTTTCTTTTCTTTCTTGGCTAAATGACATGAAGGGCTGGAATTTTTCCCTGCAGATGGCTTTTGGTATCATTTCTAGCCATTTCTCTAAGTCTGGACTTCAAATCTGTCACTTGGGAGTAATGCAGTTGCCTGTCTGATGGTTGTGTTCCGTGAGGCTGAGAGTATCAAACAAATGGACCAGCTGTTCTCACAGCTGTATTTGTGACATATCCAATGGGTCCCAGGCAGCAGGGCAGAGACCCACTGGGTAGCAGTCGGCATGAAATGATGGATGTCACTGCCTGGGGAGGCGGGGGTGTTAAAAAACTGCTGTAGTCTAACAACCCAAAATTTGGGCAAAATCTACCTTGTATCAAATTTAAAATCTTTTCTGAACAATAGCTGACCTGATTAGGAATAGACATCTCTCCCCCTCTCAGCAGAAGACTGTAGAACATGTCTCCTAGCAACAGGGATGTGTTACCACCTGTGGTAGGGCTGTTTCATAAAGGATACTCATTCTGCTGCCTGCACTTCTCCCAATAACTATCCATAAAGGGTCACGGTCAGAACAAATCTAGCCATTCGCCTTCAGTATAATACATGGTCCTAAGGAGGTAACAGTTCTGCTAGCCTCAAAAGCTTGGTGTCATTTGTGTCCTCCTCTCTTCTCCTCTTCCCTTCTATCCCCTCTCCTCCCCTCCCCTCTCTCACATTGCCACACTCTCTCCTTTCTCCCCAGTCTCTCACTCGATTTCTCCTTCTTTTCTTTCCTGACCACTAATACTTTTTCAACATCTTTCAATCTTTCTCTTTCCCTGTCTTCTTACCCCTACAGCCATCCCGTGTAAAGTGCTATCAGTTCTATTCACATCTTCCCTCTGTGTACACCCCCAACTCTCCTTCCAGGTCTAGGCAGTCTCTTACCCCTCTTCTGGACAAGGCGGGCTCTTGGCTATCATCTCTTCTCAGAATATCTTATCCTACATACAGTTCCCAAATGTTTAGCCCCACAACAGCAATCTAATTATAACACTGTCCTGCTCAAACACTTTTAAGGGTTCCCGTTTCTTCTGAAGCAAGATCCACAGTACTAATCCTGACAGTTCAGGGCCAACATGGTCTGTTTCCCAGCATCTCTTACAGCCCAGCGCCCCCAGGTTTTCTTCAGGCATAAGCTGTTCCTGCCAAAATGCTGCTTACCCGCCTAAGTCTATTCTCCAGCTGTTTCCTCTGCCTGAAGTTCCTGCACCCCAATTCCCCCATCTCTGCACATCTGAAATAACCAGGCCTAGTATAGAACTGGTCTATGTAGCCTTTCTTGATAGCACTACCTAATCTTTCTTCTGAACTCTTGTAGAATTTATACACATAATGAGGTCACCCAATCTGTATCACACATGTATATGGAGTGCAGCCTTGTCTAAGTTCCACTGTAAACATATTTCTAGAAGTTTCCAGGGTGGCCCACATGTATTCTCTAAACAAGGACACTTCTTTCAGGTCTTATCATTGCTCTCCCCTCTTTCCCCAAGCATCTGCTGGGCACTGCTACTCCTGACACAGCTAAGGTACTAGGGCCTCTACCACGTCAAAGTTGACAGTGTTTGCAGTAAGTTGTAGAAAGAGCAAATAATGGCTCCTCATTAGGGAGTCCCAGTTCACTCTATCAGGGACATCCCAAAAGAATGCCACTGATAAAGCCCGTGCTCTCTGAGTCACTCCGAAACAGTTCTTTCTGCTTATTCCTTCTAATTCTGTCTTCTGTGGATCTACAGGATTCAGATCTTAGGTAAATGTAAATAGGACATTGCTCTATATAAGGGGACCCACTCCAAAAACCGTCATTATCTTTTGGAGGGTGGGCCCCTTGTAGTACACTCAGAATTTGTTCCTCTGGATCAAACGGTCAACCAAAGTTTTTATCTGGAAGTTTTTTTTTTTGAGTTGGATTTCACTCTTGTCGTCCAGTCTGGAGTGCAGTGGCACACTCATGGCCACCACAGCCCCGACCTGCTAGGCTTAGGCAATCCTTCCGCCTCAGACTTCCAAGTTATCTAGAAGTTTTGAGAATGTTGCTTCACAGTTTGTGGAAGAAACGTCCCGAGTTGTGGCAAACAGGTGACTAGTTCTTCCACCATGACAATGCACCTGCCCACACCGCGCTGAGTGTTCAGCAGTTTTTGACCAAAAACGGCATGATTCCCCCATGCCCCACCCTCTCGGGAGCTGCGTTGCCCAACACGGTGGCCACTGGCCTCCTGAGGCTTTTGAGCACATGAAATGTGGCTGGTTCTAATTGAGAGGTGTTGTGAGTATAAAATACACACCAGGCTCCAAAAAAAAGCGTGTTTACAATAGGTTGCCATCTGGAAGAGGCCCTGTGCACACAGGCTGAGGGCCGCTGCCTGCCTCTACTAGAATCCACACCTACATCGCATGGTGGGCTTCTCAGCTGGAGTCACGATCGCATGTTTACTGTGCATGCTTGTCAACTGTGATGTGGGCAAAATACAAGGTCAGCATCAGAGATGACAGCTGTGACTGAGACGTTCCTGCTGTGCGGTTCAGAAAGCAAATGAGAACATCTTGTTCATTAGCTTTGATCAACTAATTTATTCTTTTTAACTAGCAGTAAAATTCTCAACTGATGAGCCTGACTTATACCCTAGAACTGTGCTGCCCAACATGGCAGCCACTGGATACATATGGCTATTTACATTTAAATTAATTAAAATGAAATAAGATCTAAAACTCAGTCCCATAGTTGCACTAGCCACTGTGTCCAACAGCCACACATGGCTAGTGGTTGTTGTACTGGACAATGCAGATATAAACCATTTCCAGGCTGGGTGTGGTGACTTATGCCTGTAATCCCAGCACCTTAGGAGGCCAAGGCAAGAGGACTGCTTGCACCCAAGAGTTCAAGACCAGTCTGTGGAGACGAAACCTTGTCTCCACGAAAAAATTTTTTAAAAGTTAGCCAGGTGTGGTGACTTGGGCCTGCAGTTCCCTCTACTTGGGAAGCCGAGACAGAAGGAGTGCCTGAGCCTAAGAGGTCATGACTGCAGTGAGCCGTGATCATGCCACTGCACTCTACCTTGGGTGACAGAGTGAGACCCTGAGTCAAATAAATAAAAATAAAACATTTCTATCATTGCAAAATTTTCGATTAGCTAGCCCAACTCTAGAGGTGAAAGGAGATTGTGTGATAATCTTTTGATGTGTCAACTTGGCTAGGTTACTGTCCACAGTTACTCCATCAAACATGAACCTAGGTGTGTTGCTGTGAAGGTACTTAGTAGGTGTGATTAAAATGCATAATCAGTTGACTTTTAGTCAGGGAGATTATCCTAGATAATTTGGGCGGGCCAGATTTGATCAGTTGGAAGTACTTAAAAACAGAACAAAGGTGTCTCTGATAAAAAATTCCACCTGTGGACATTTCAGCCTGAGAGTTCCAGCCAGCCCTTCCTCAAGCCTGCCCTACAAATTTTGGAGTTGCTTCCACAATTACACAAGCCAATTCCTTGCAAAAAAACCTCTGTATATAGACATCGATATTCAGTAGGCAATGCATATTCAATGGCTTCTCTGGTTAAAGCCTGACTAATATAGACAGGAACTCTGATCTGCACAACCCCAGAATTACAAACAGACCGGTCTCAAATTTATCCTCACCTGCTCTCCTGTCACACTAGAGGACACATCCTTCCTCCTTTAACAAACAATCTGTCCACAGTACCTGGGTCCTATGAGGCCTTACTCCGTGAGTTATCCCTTTCTTCTATGTCTCCATCTTTCCCTTTTCTACAAGATCCTTCCTATCATGCTCTAGTGTGAGTCAAGTGTTTGCATGCAGGTAGGTGGATAATCTGGAAATGATCCCAGGGTGGGGAAAAGAGGGGCAAAACAGGGAAAGAAGTAAAGCCAATACACAGAAGCATATTTTTAAAACACCCTGTATAGGCACCTGATGCTCAAACTCATGGCACCTTCTGAGCAGACTTATGCAAGGAGTCTCAAATTTGCCCACCCAAAGGATAAAAGGGGAACACATTTCTCTATCAGCATTTACTGTCCTCTGGGCCAATGCTGTCCCTTGGGTGTTAACTCTCCTGTTGCACAGGTGTGAATGCTGAAAAGGTTTCCTCAGGTGCTCCCAGCCACAAAGCACAGAAGCAGTGCCAGGTTAAGCCTGTGGGGAGCTCAGGGCTTAGCAAGGCAGTGGCGGCAGAAGAGTGGAGCCAAGTGGACTTGAAGCAGCATACAGGAGGTGTCCAGGATAGTCCCCTTGTGTATGCTGACTCAACTCCTGTGTCCCTTCAGTCATACTTGCTAGAAAGCTTGTGTCCACATGCTGCCTCCATGTTTCATCTCCTGTTAACAGTGAATCCAACTGTAGCCTGATTACCCTCTCCCATAGCCCCCAAACTGTTCTTCTCAAGGTCACTGATGCTCTCCATGTTGCCAATTCCAGTGAGCCTTTTCCAGTCTTGGTTTACTTGATCTTAGCACCATTCAACATGGTTAGCAATCACTTTCTTCTCAAAATACACTCTTCTCTTGACTTTCATGGCTTCACACTTCTAGGGCTTTCTCTGGACTCTCCTTCTCAGTCTCCCTTCCTGGTTCTTCCTTTTCTGACACTGGATGCTCTCTCAGTTCTATCCATGGGCCTCTTCTCTTCCCACTATGCACTGTGATCTTGGCTAACTCATGCATTCTCATGACTTTGAATATGCTTCCTGTTTTTTATCAACACCACTCCCACATTTGTTAATCCAACCTTGATTGAGCTTTCAACTCTAGACCCATATAACCAACTGCACACAACTGCACAGATTTCTTAACATGTCCAGAATGGACCTCTTGATCCTTTCTTGAAAATGTGATCCTCCTCCAGCCTGTCCTGCTCAGTAAATGGTATCAACATCTACCTAATTGCTCAAGCCAGAATCCTAGGAGTTATCCTGGATCCCAGTACTCTCACCATCATATCTAATAAAACCCCAAGTGCTATTTTTTTCTATCATTGGAATCAATCTCAGATCCATCCAACATCTCTATCTCCACTACCATCTCCCTCATCTAAGCCACTTTCCTCCTGAACTCCTGAGAAACCTCCTCATGATTCTTCCCATATCCGTTCTTGTTCCTATTCCAAAACTTCCTTCTTATGACAAAGACATAGCCTTTATAATGTCAATGCAATCATTTTACTCCCTGGCTCAATGCCCTTCAGCAGATACAAGTTGCCTTTGGGTTGACATCTAAGATTCGTAACAAGACCTAGAGGGCCAATAATGACCTCGCTTCCACATGTTTCTCCAACACAATTGTACCCCAGCCCATTCCCTCATATGTGTTCCTATATCAACCTCCATTCCTCATAGACACAGGGCCCCTTTCCTTTTGGAGTCTGTTGTGCATGCTATTCCTGGAAATTGAAATATTCTTTGCCCCACTTCTCCTGGGGAAACTTAATTTTTAGGTCTCAGTTCAACTGTCACTTCCTCAAAGAGGTCTACCCTTGTCTAAATTTCTGTAATTTAGCAATTTGTATTTTTCTTCAGGGAATTTATCATAATGTGCAACCACATATTTATTTACGTGACTGTCTGTTATTGTCTACCTTCTTATGCCATGAGGGGAGAAACAACACCTGTGCTGTTTTTTACAGTATCTTTGGAGCCCAACACAGTGCCTGGCACTCGAAAAACCCCAACTGAATGAGAGAAGAGGAGAGAGAAAAGAAGGAAGGAATACAGCATTAAAATTCATAGAGATAAATTAAATTTTATTGTGAGTCTGAACTACTTAAGCCTCAACTCCATCTTCCCCCTTGAAATAACAGTGTACTGAGCACATGTCTGTGTTAATAAGTGCCACCCTTCTTGCTCTGTGGACATTAGGCTTGTTCCTTCTAACTTCTGTGTCCACCACATTTGGACTTCCCATTCAACAATGGATGCTCAGATTGCTTTCAACTATCCCATCATCATAAGCAGTAGTCATTGTTTAAAATGTTACTTTTGGATCTAAAAATTGACCTTCCATATGATCCCACAATCTCCCTACTGGGAATATACCCGGAGGAACTCAAATCACTCTTTGAAAAAGATACCTGCACACGTATGTTTATTGCAGCATTTTTCACAATAGCAAGAACATGGAACCAATTGTGCTGCCCATCAAAAGAAGACTGGATTTTTTTTTAAATGGTACATATACATGATGAAATATTATGCAGTCATAAAGAAGGACGAAATCATGAACTTGACACCAACCTGGATGGACTTGGACTCTATAATACTGAGCAATCTATCACAGAAACAAAGAGCTGAGTATCACATGTTCTTACTCATAAGCGGACATTGAACAAGTATCATAATACTGTAAGAAAAAGATTGGCAGTATCGGGAAACTGCCGGGGTTGCTGGGGGGGGGGGCAGGGGAATGTGGGATTGGCAGTGGTGGAAATCTGCCAGGGGAGGGGGAACACACCTCATCAACAAGGATAACTGCATAATGAACATTTGTATACCTAACCCTGAATTGTATCCCACATTTTTAAAATAAAAAACTTAAAAGGAAAAAAATAAACTGCTACTTTTGAAATGTCTCAATATATTTTCAGTAAACTTATGTTGAGGGTAAGTCATAAACTACCAGAGAATTTTGAAGGATATTTTTCATACTGACTGAAGTACCTAAGTTTGGCATTTCCTGCAGAACCCAAAATATAATTTTACAAAGTTTTAGGGAAAAAAAAAATGTTAGCATGAAAAATGTCCACTATCTCCAATATGGTGTATACAAGGAAAATCTATTAACTATATATAGACTGAGTTAGGAACTTGACCAACTACAGAAAAGGCACAGCCAAGATGGCTCCTTCTCGTTGGATAATCTCTTCTCCAAGAGAAATAAAGGAGACAGCCAAGGCAGTCACACAAAACTTTTACCTAATTTCTCAAACTGGAAGCCTAGGAGCTATCTTTGATTCATGCTTGACATTATTGTTTCATCATCTAGGGCAAGTCCTAGTCACTTAACGCTTCTGTCTTGACGTTGTTACTATTTTATTTATACCACCTCTGAGCTATGACGGCTGGCAGATTCAAAATGAAAACAGCCATAAAATTATCAGAAAAATTTGACTCTGTTGATTCTATGGATATGCTGACATTTCACAATAGTTGTTTCCAGATTTCACTCAATGTGTCCCTCACTCTGCTCACATCCTCTCTCAATCCCTGCCAGTTCATTCTTTACTCTGCAGCCAGAATGACCACTTTAAAACTTGAATTTGATCTTCCTACACTACGCTTAAAGCCCTTCAGTGGCTCCTCAGCCGAAATCTGTCACCTGTTCACAAGGGCTGTCCCCTCCAGCTGTGTCCTCTGCATCCTGCTCTGCTCCTCCCAACTCTGTTCTCCAACCACATGCCATGTTCCCAGTTCCTCAAATACACCAGCTCCTCCAGGCTCCAGGGCCCACACACACCCTGCTCTCTCTGCCTGGAAGGCTCCTCTCGATTTCCCCTCCTGACACCCCCACTCCCAGCCTTCTGATCTCAGAGCAAGCATCAGTTCCTCAGGGAAGACTCCCCGGACTTCCCATTAAATGTGCTCAGAGAGCCTCATCCTGCACCTTGGGACATCTTAAAACAGTTGTAAGTTACATACAGTTCATTGAGGTTCTTAATTTCCAATCATTCCTGCTAGACCAGAAGATTCAAGATCAGGGACTTGTGCCCATAGCCCTCAGTAGAAACTAGCACAAAGTCAGTACTCATGTTAAACCCAAAATTCAAAATCCAAGAGACCACCAAAGAGCCAGCTCCGATGCAAACACACGAGGGTTTTTATTCAGGCTCAAGTCTGGGCTCACGTATGAAGCCTACGCAACACGCAGCAGCTTCAGGGACTAGAGCCCCGACCCAGGCTGACACGCACCTTTTATACATAATTCTGAAGGGGTGGGGTGGCTTTACAAACTTGTGCACACAGGATTGAATAAAAACTATATGATGCAGTTGCAAAGACTTTGATTGGTTGATTCGAGTTCAGTTTGTGCCGGCTCAGGCTTAGTTACTTGTGATGGACAAGTAACTGCCAAACGGGTGGAATGGAATGCCAAATAAGCTAGGTTTACACAGTCACTGCGTGTAAATTAACTTTGGCATGGGAGCCAGAGGTTTGAATCAACATAAAGCTCACCAGGAGAGTGGCTAGCGCCTCAGAGTTTACTGCAATCTAAGCAAAGGAATGTCCGGGAGGGGCTTATTGCTTAACATTCACACACTGCTAGCAGCAGTTGTGGAAGCAAAAGAAGCCAGCATGGCAATTGGGACAAACAAAAGCTTAACAAAGTTCTAAGTACAAACACTGCTTAAAACATTGTATAACTATACAATCAGTTACTACCCGGCACCGATATGTGCCTAGTTCTACGGGGTCTGAGGTAGGATTTAAAATACTAAGAATTTATAAAATATAGTGAACGTGAGTTAAGAATATATATAAAATGCAATGAACGCTTCTTTTACAGCAAGTATAGTTTTCTTTTGAATCTCTTGGGTCTCTTGCTCAGAAAACGTGTTAATGGATAAATGTATGCAAAATTAGGCTATTGATATATTTAAGTATATATTGCTCTATAGATAGTGATCTAAGTCCAATTATGATTAAAAAATCTTTGTGAATTTTTTGTAATTGCCCCCTGTGCTTTCTTTTTTTCTGACTGGATAAGTTCTTCTTTTTTTCTTACACATAGATTTGGGTTTGCTTGATTGTTTATTCGAAGTGTTGTGTGAGGTGAGGATAGTGGGAGACTGGTAATAACAGCCAGGCTGGAGCACCAGGCAAGAGACTATCATGTTGGTGACCGTGAATTGCTCTGAAGAGAGGTGGATATTAGAGGGAAGATGAAAATTGCAGTCACTACTATGGTTCCTCTAAGTAGATCCATAGTAAAAAATGCAGTCAACCACGACTGGATGGCTATTTCACCGCACAACCATTTGGATAGCTGCCTAGTTTATGAACTGGGAAGAGCCCATGGCACACCTCTATCCATGCAGGTGACCCAGGGATAGATCTGAGCTGGTCAAATTCTCTCTCCCAGGAATATGAAACCAAGAATAGAAAAACAAGAAGATTAGGAATTAATAGCAGTAGACTCCAGAGTCTTTTTTGTTTTGTGTTTTTTGTTTTTGCGGCAGAATCTCACACTGTTGCCCCGGCTGGAGTTCAGCGGCACAATCACAGCTCACTGCAGTCTCGACTTCCTGGGTTCAAGCAATCCTTTGTCTTAGCCTCCTGAGTAGCTGGGACTACAAGCACATGCCAACACACCCAGTTAATGTTTTAAATTTGTTTTTGTAATGATGAGGTCTTGCTATGTTGCCCAGGAAGGCCTCGAATTCCCAGAAAGTTCTCGAATTCCCAGGAAGCGATCCTCCCACCTCGGCCTCCCCAGGTGCTGGGATAACAGATGTGAGCCACCACACCCAGCCTTCAGAGTCATTTTTGCACATGATTTTCAACATTTGATTCTATGAGATGTCTTTTCAGCCTTCCAACAAATTCCCCCTTCTTTTTTTGCAACCAGTCAGAAGTGGTTTCTGTTATTAGCAACACAAAGAGTTCCATGATTACAAATATGGAGAGAATACCTCTGGGCAGGTGGTGGCTGAAACTACAAAGGTGGGAGTCAGGTTACAAATGTCAAGAGAAACAGAGGTAGACTGAGCACAAGAAAGCAAGAGTGAAAGAAAGAAGTGGGGAGAAAGTGTGAGTAAGAAAGAGAGAAGGGGCCAGGGCAAGATGAGAGCGAAAGGCAGAGTGTGAAGAGGGAAAGGGAGGGATAGAGAGTGGGAAGGGGGGTTGGGGCTGAAGAGAAAGAGGTGATCAGAGGATCAGAATAAGAGACCTCACAAGGCTATAGATGGAAAGGTGAAGTTCTGCTGGAGTTAAAGTTACATAAAGCCCAAACTAGGAAATACATCAGGCTCAAGGGAAAAAAAAAATCAAGGAAATCAAACACTTAGTAGACAAGAAAAACAAAATCCATTTAAAAACGGAGAGGGTCAGGCTTGGTGGCTCAACCTGTAATCCCAGCACTTTGGGAGGCCGAGGTGAGTGGATTGCCTAAGCCCGTGGGTTCAAGACCAGCCCAGGCAACATGGCAAGACCTCGTCTCTCTATGATAAATAAAAAATTAGCCAGGTGTGGTAGCACACACCTGTAGTCCCGGCTACTTGGAAGGCTGAGGCAGAAGGATTGCTGGAGCCCAGCAAGTCGATGCTGGGGTGGCCGTGAGTGTGCCACTGCAATCCAGCGTGGACGACGGAGTGAGACTTCAACTCAAAAAAATAATTATAATAATAAATAAAAATGGAGGGAAGGTGGGCACAGTGACTCATGCCTGTGGGAGGATTGCTTGAGCCCAGGAGTTGGAGACCAGCTTGGACAACATAGGAAGACCTTGTCTGTACAAAAAAATTGTTTAAAAACTTAAAATGGAGGGAAAACAAACCTGCAGTTATTCTGACACAGCTATCAACCACACTGGAGGAAGTATACATTGGAATGTGCTTCCTGAAGGATTTGAGATTTATTTTTTTAAGTGGGATTTTTTTTCCACTTTGGCCTAACCTACCTTAAATGGGCTCTGCTGGGAAATATGCAAAACCACAACAACAGAAACACACACACACACACACACACACACACACACACACACACACGAGGAGGAATCACTTTTGTAGCCATAGATCACAATAAATTTGCTTGAAGACAAAGTTGACAGAGTCCTCATAAAATCCTGAGATTTCACGAAGACCAAAAGGCACCAAAGTGCTCATTAGCTCATTTTCAGACAGAGATGATGTCTGGTCTAGTGCTGTCCTAGAAAAAAATACACTGGCTTACTCAGTGATCCGTCACAGAAACAAAGAACTGAGAAGCGTGTTCTCACTCAGAAGCGGATCCTGAACATTTATCATAATATAAGAAAGGGACTAACAGTGGCTGGAAACTGCCAGGGGAGTGGTGTTGGGGGCACATAACATCAATAAGTTACCTCAATCTCAAACCAGGCGAAGTGGGGACCAAAAGGAAACTCCAACTTTACCTGTACGATGATCACTTATATAACTAATCCTGAATTGTACTCCACATCATTAAAATTTGTTTAAAAATCCACTGGATATACAGTAAAAGATGGCTTTGGTCAAGTTTATAATATAGATTTATTGGGCCACTTTTGACCTTCCAAGTCAGATTAAATATTCATAATAGCTTTATGCAGAGAAAAAATTGTATTATTTCATTACTCACCATGTATTATAGAATTTCATTGCTTGTGCATAAAAAAGCACTTCTGGCTTACTTAGGCAGAATAGATCAGCAACAACTTGCAAGACTGATGCACAGAGAGAAATGAGTAAAGCAGGGTTTAGCATTGCAGTATTTCCAGAACGACAGACAGTGTCTTATTTCCTGCAAGGTCCTGCTCCCCTGCCCAGCGTCTACTTGAACTTCATCTCATCTCACATGAGCTCCCACCACACAGGAGCTCTTCCATCTCCTCAGACTGAACTGTGGTCCTTGGGGAATTTATCACCGGTCCTCTGTGTGGAGTGCTACGTCCCAGACACCCACCCTTTCCTTTGTCATCTTGTTACACATTTTTGTGTGATTTATTTGATTGATGCTGTCTCACCACTAAAGGCTCTAAGAAAACAAGAATGTGTGCCTTTCTCTTACATCAAGTCAGGATCTAGCAAGATGTCTGGCACACAGTGGGTGTTCAATAAGTCCGTGTTAGTAAATGGATAAAGTTAGGTTATCTTTCCACTTTGATATGCCATTTCTAGAAAGGACAGACAGGCATTTCTTTATTCTGGACTGGAACACTCGGGGTTGGGGGGAGAGGATGGAGGTCGAGTCCTCATTACCATCGTCAGTTCTTCCTCTTTCACCCTGCATTATCTATTCGGGATTCAAGTCCTGTTTTTGAGTCTTCAGTAATGCTTCTCATATCTGTCCCCCTGTCCTCTCCCAGGGTCACTATCCCAGGAAACCACCACATGATGACTACAGCACCTGCTCACCTGTTTTCTTGGCTTCCCTTGTAGTCCCACCTCCACAGAGTAACCCTGCTCAAAGTCAGCCTGGATTTCAGTTGGGAATGGTACCCCACAGTCCCTCCCGCAACTTTATGCAGTCTCTGACTAAAACAGCGGTTCCTTACCTTAAATGCCCTGGAATACCCTATGGGGCTTTGTAGATGATACTAATTATAAGCCAGACCAGATGGAGGGAGAACAGCCTACCTAGTTTTCATCCCGACTTATTTCATTATCTGAATGAGGACAGGAAGGTACTTCAAATTCGCCCCCATGATAGACCACAGACTCAGAGAGCCAGTCCTAGACCCAAAAAGGAGGCAAATCAGTCACTCTCTGGCCCACGGGTGCCTCTTTCTGGAGTGGCTCTTGTTCCTCAGTCCATGTCACCAGTTGGCAGTCATGGAAAACCCCCAGAAAACAACTGGGCCAGAAGTAAGGTGGGAGGTGCGTCCTGGCTTTAGTAAGTTACTTCCTGAGAAGAGAAGTCCTCACCAGAAAAGCACTGTGGGTGGATGAAGGGGAAGAACACGTGGTAAGAGTGAATACTGGAAGAAGGTTTTGCTAAGTTCATTATGTCCAATCAGAGAGTCAGAGGAATAGGCAAACAGAGGGTAGAAGATGTTTCCTCATAAAGTGAAACAGCATGAAGAAAAAGCCTTCTTGACTTTGGGAATTTGAATAGGTGATGGGATGTGTACAACTGTACTACAGAAAGAGATGTGAGAAAATTAATCAACTATCCCCACACAGCCTGAGAGAGAGGGGTCAATGAGATCAGCTTTGCCTTATTTGTGATGAGTACAAAGAATAAAGCACAGTCAACCCAAACCATAACAACAACCTGTTGTTATGGCTTGGGTTGACTGTGCTTTATTCTTTGGGGTCTGACGAGAAAAGCAAGCCTCCAAAAGTGATCTGCAAAATCCAGATGAAAAAAATCCAGATGATCTGCAAAATCCAGAAAACTGTTTTATAAAATGTTAAATGACTCACCTTCATAATGAAAGGGAGGAAAGCCGAAAAAAGACCAGCTGGCATGAAAAGATGAAGATAAAAGGAGAGATGGCGGGAAAGAAAGAACGGCAAAAAAAAAAAAAAAAAAAAGTAAAAGCAAACTTTTAATCCACATGGATGGCAATCAAAAAGCAAAATTGGTACTGTAGGAAACTGACAGTATGGTTGGCACACATGAATTTTTCACACAAAACAGAAAGATTATGCTGACCCTCGAGCCCCACACCCAGAAATTCTGATTTAATTGACCTGGAGTAAGGCCTTGGAGCATTTTGTTGTTGTTGTTGTTGACTGAGATCCAGGCCACATCTCAGACCACTTAAATCAGAACTGCCGGGGTTGGGTCCTGGGCATCAGTGATTTTAAAAGCTCCTCCGGAGATTCCAGTGTTCAGTCAAGGTGGAGAACCACTCACTGCTCTGGAGTTTTGGGTGCAAAAATTTGTAAGCTGAGGATTTCAAGGTTACTTTTCATTTATGAAGACAGCAGGAGACATGGTAAAGCGCTCAAATACGTACAAAATGCCAATTACATCCTCTACAAGAAATAACTTGAAGACAATCTTCAACTGACCAAAACAGGAAGCAAAATAAAGAACTAAAAACTAGGAAAGTCATGGCATAAAAGGTGTGGTACTGGTTTAAAATGAAAATATTATTCTTGAAAAAGAACATATATAGTGAAAAAGCATGATTTAATAAAAATGAAAAAATTTCCACATTATATTAGCAATAATTGAAAAGAGAAGGTAGAGTAAAAAATATATTATATACATATTATGTATACATACATAAGTATACATACACATACACGGGTGCGTAAAAGCCAATATAGACAAAATAAACTTAAGGTATTCATAAAACTTCATAGTTGGAATCTAACAGTTCTGAATCAATTTTGTAGCCAGTTGCCTGGCCACGCCAGTAGGAATAACAGTACAGTGCAATAAAAATGTTTCCCTGTGTGAAACATAGAGTACAAGTTTATTTAATTTTCTGAATAGAATGTAATCTTGTTTAAACACCACCCACAGAAAGATGGGAGGACAACTTTCCTACCTTTAAATCACATTTGAAAATATATCTAGGAAAATGGACAGGTCCACGCATTTCATTAATTTTGATTACTGCTAACTGTAGTTGTTACTGCAAGTATACATGGTTCATTCAAAATTTCCATTCATTCTGATAGCTTTCCTCCTTGTATTAAATCTAGCAATAACTTTCAAGTCTATGCTACTTATTTGCTCAGAGACATTGCAATTGAGAGCTCAAATCTGAACAGCCCCTGTAACGTCACTCCTCCAGGAATCCAAGTACTGAAGGTAGGTAATAGCTCTTTTCAGTCTTTGAAGTTATACCCATATTAGGGAACCTTTACCCTTAAAACATAAGGATCAGGGGACTCTATTCCTACATACAAATAGTAGATCATGGCAGACTAGAATTCCCATTGCAACAATCATAAAGAGCCAGATAAATTACAAGTCACATTTTTAAAGATTTCAGAAAATGAGGAAACAATGAAGGCTACGTAAATTGCCAGCTGTTGTTTTTCTTTGGAGACGTTTTACAGTTCTGGGCATGGACTGAGGATTAAACTTGGCTTGTAAAGAAGGAATCTGCTTGGGGAAAGAGAAACTAGAGAGGTTTTTGGCAATCATGTGGGGCTGGTGAAAGAAACTAGAAACTTGACAAGTGCTGAATACATAGCTGGTTTTCCCCTTGGGACATCTTTTGAATTTAGGGGCTATGCAAAGAAGGCTGGGACATTTGGTTAAAGGCTTCCAAAAGTCATAATAAAATCTCCTCCAGTTTCATGGTGCTAAGGAGAAAAAGTCTAACATAGGGAAATAAGTCTTGCCATTCAAACACACAGCCAGGCATCCTTTAGGATGTCTTCCAAAATTTGAAGTTGTAATGGGGCAAGGGGTGGAAGGCTAAAGAACTAAGTTCAAAACCGCCAAAATACAGCACTAAATTCCCCAGAATCTATCAGAACTCAGAGAGAATTCCTGCAGGTTCTCATCAAAAGCCCAGAAGAGCTATGTTTGAGGAACAGAGAAAAACAAGACGTGGACCAAGTCTCACTTAAACTGCAACTTAACTCTACCCAGCTTGAAGATAACACCCTCATGTTAACTGCCTTTCCAGAGAGAAATATGGAAATCTTCTTTAGTGTCAGGCATCAGCTCGAGCCTCTGCAGTCCTTCTATTTCTTCTGTTTACCATATCTGGCTTACAATAAAAGTTCACAAGACATGCAGAGAAACAGAAGAATATGGCTGATAATTATAATCAAGAGAAAAGATAAACAACAGAAGCAGACCTGCAGACAATCTAGATATTGAAGTTAACAGACAAGCACTTTTAAAAAATGGATTAATACATTACACCAAATAGAAGACAAGAGGGGGAAATGAATGAAAAGATAAAGAATAGCAAAGGAATTAATAATCAATGGACTACCTGAGGTTAAAACATATTGGGTACATTTAATAGCAGACTAGATCTAAGCAGATAAGATTGTTAGACTTTAAGATAAGATACTAGAAAATATACAAACTCAGGCAACAGAAAAAAAGAATGTATAAAAACAAAACTGAGCATAAGAGATACAGAGAACAAAGTTTTTTGTATTTGTTTGTTTGCTGAGTAGGAGTCTCACTCTGTCACCCAGGCTGGAGTACAGTGGCATGCTCACGACCACTGCAGCCTCAACCTGCTTGGCTCAGAAGATCCTTCCATCTCAGCCTTTCAAATAGCTGTAACGATAGGTGCATGCCACCATGCCTGGCTAATTTTTTGATTTATTGTAAAGACGTGGTCTCAACAAGTTGTCCAGGCTGATCTTGAACCCCCAGGCTCAGACAATTCACTCACCTCCATCTTCCAAACAGATGTGAGTCACTGTGCCTGGCAAGACAGAACAAAGTTAAAAGGGTTACCACCTTTAATTGGAATCCCAGAAAAAGAGGAGAAATAAATTAGAGCAGGAGCAATATTTGAAGAAATAATGACCAAAACATTTCCAAAATAGGTGAGACATTATCTCATAGATTCAAGAAGCTTAGCAAAATTCTTAGCAGGATAAATAAGGAAACAACACTTAGACATATTTTTGTCAAATATCTAAAAATCAAAAATTAAGAGAAAGTTTTAAAAACACTCAGAGGGGAAAAAAACATTAACTTCAAAGGAGCAACAATAAAACAAATGGCTGACATTTCAACATAAATTATGGAAGCCAGGAGATAGTGGGATAGCATCTCAGAGTGCTGGAACAAAAGATTATCATCTAGAATTATATACTTATTTAAAATAACATTTAAAACTGAAAGAAAAATAAATTTTCACTCAAATAAAAATGAGAGAAATTTTCACTAACATATCTTCACTACCAAACCTATTAGAGAAAGATTTTAAAGCTAAAAAAAATAATATAAAAGCATTGAACTGAAAGAAGAAATGAAGAGCATCAGACTGTATAAATATGTAAGTAAATATAAAATAGTATTAACTGTTTCATGTAATAAGAATAGCAATGTCTTATGGGAATTATAACATATATAAATAAAATATGTGACTTCAATAGCACAAACATTGGGATGAACTGTATTAAGTCAAGAATGCATATTATAATCTCAAGAGAAATCCCCCCCAAAATCCCAATAATTTATAACTATCATATAATAACTAAATAAAGAAATTAGATCATAAAATATACTTGATTATCCAAAATAAGACTAGAAAGGAGGAATGAATGAATAAAGAACAGATAAACAAAAAATATAAGTAGCAAAATGGTGGACTTATACTCAACTTAGTAATTCCATTCAATACAAATGAGCCAAACATTCAAATTTTTATAAAAGATTGTAAGATTAAATATATTTTAAAAACTGGATGGTATGCTATAGATAATAATTACTATACATATAGAGATAAAGAGAATGAAAGGATGATAAATGATTTATCATCTTGACACTAACCAAAAGAGAGCTAATATCATTGTACTAATAGTAGACATACCAAAATACATTGTATGTTGACCTTACAGAAAGTCTTACATTTTTTTCAAATGATTCAAATCATATGTAATATATTCTCTGATTATGGTGGAGTTAAAATATAAAACAACTAAGGAAATATTTGAAATGCATTTAATATACTTCTAAATAATTCAAGGATCAAAAAAAATCAAATAAAATTAGAAAACTGTATGAACTGAATGATAATAAAAGTAAGATACTAAACAACAATGCCAAAAAAGAAAATTTACAGTTCCAAATGCAAATGCATATTTGAGGAGGGAAAAAGGAAATATTGAAAAATAATAAACCTAATTCAGGCAAATTTAATCTAAAGAAAATAAAAGAAAAAAGCTGGGCATGGTGGCTCATGCCTGTTAATCCCAGTTCTTTCAGAAGCTGAGACGAGATAAACTCTTGAGACCAGGAGTTCAAGACCAACCTAGACAACAGAGTGAGACCCCCCCATCTCTAAAAAAAAAAGAGGCAGCCAGGAGTGGTGGTAAACTCCTATAGTCTGAGTTACTCAAGGACCTCAGGTGGGAGAATTGCTTGAGCACAGGAGGTCAAGGCTGTAGTGAGTGAGCTATGGTCAGGTCACTGTACTCCAGCCTGAGCCACAGTGAACTGTGAAAAAAAAGAAAGGAAGGCAGAAAATATTCATGAGCAGAATTGATAGGTAAGAAATATATAACAAAGAAAGAAAACAAAGCTAAAAATCAGTTCCTTGAAAATATTAATATAATTGATAAACCCCTGGTAAAACTGATCTAGAAAAAGAGAGGAAAAACAAAAATGACCAATATTAGGAATAAAAGGGGAAATATCACTATAGACAGATAATAGATTAGAAGATATTGTAAACAACCTGTGTCAATTTATTTTAAAAATTGAGATAAAATATATAAAGTCTTTTTAAAGAATAAACTTTCCAAAATGTACATAAGAAGAAATAGAAAATCTCATTAGTTCCATATCTATTAAAGAAATTGTGGCTAGACATGGTGGCTCATGCCTTTAATCCCAGCACTTTGGGAGGCTGAGATGGGGAGAATAGTTTGAGGTCAGGAGTGTGAAATCAGCCTGGTGAGACCCTGTCTCTATAAAAAATGAAAAAATTTGCTGGGCATGGTGGCATTCACCTATAGTCCTAGCCACTTGGGAGGCCGAGGTGATAGGATTGCTTGAGCCCAAGAGGTGAAGGCTGCAGTGAGCTATGATCATGCCACTACACTCCAGCATGTGTGACAGAGCAAGACTCTGTTTCAAAAAAGAAAAAGAAAAAAGAAAGAAGTAAATGAATTGAATCTATATATTGATGTGTTCTATATCTATGAAATGGAATAGTTTATATCTACTAAAGAAATTAATATAGATTAAAAATCTTTTTATAAGAACTTCGGTGGTGAATCTTTAAAAGTATTTAACGAATAAATAATGTCAGACTTACACACTCTTCCACCTCACTTTACTATGTTTCTTTATCTTTGGCTAGATAAATCAGGAATTATGTCTAAAAAGGAGGAACATAAGTAGACAAGTGTTCTTAGAGTTGCCTCCAAAGTAACCTACAACCTCCCAGCAAACATGCTCTCTTGATCAGAAACACCATATTTGAAAATGGGTTTACTCCTCATGAGAACAAAGGTATAGCCTTAGAACATAATCCCAGTTCTTCTTACTGTGGCTTGAGGTTAAAGGATGAAGAGAAAGGATTCCTATTTGTTCATTGAAACCTATAGATGAAGAAAGACAAAGTGAACTTTTTCAATAAATTCATCAGCTCAATGGTAATATCAAGCACTTAGAAGAGTGCCTAGAACACAGCAATCACTCAATTAATATATAAATATTTTGTTCCATTCTCACTTTAACTTTCAAATATATATGTTAGCAGCTTGTGGCAGGGACTTGGTTTTTGCCCCTAACTTCCGCTCTATCTTCTTGGGCGATAGTCCTGCAATTTTCCTGTGTAGGGTCTATCTTACGTCTATCCACAACCCATATGTAGATGACCCTAATCTTGAACTTCCTCTGTCAAAAAGGCACCATGGATCAAAAAAATTAGGTGAGAATGTGATGGGCCATAGGATGCCCATGGTTAGACATTATTCTGGGTGTTTCTGTGACTATGTTTTTGGATGCGATTAACATTGAAATCAGTAGGCTGAATCAAGTAGATCGCCCTCCCTAATGTGGGCAGGCCTCATTCATCAGTTGACACCCTGATAAGAACAAAAAGGCTGACCCTCCCCCCATATAAGAGAGAATTACTCCCACTGGACTGCCTTTGAATTGAAACATTGGCTCTTCCTGGGTCCTTTGACTGAAACTATACCATCAGCTTGCTCAGGTTTCCAGATTGCTGACTCACCCTGAGGATCTTGGCAATTGTCAGCCTCCATAATCATGTTAGACACACACACACACACACACACACACACACACGCCAAAAAATGTATATGCATTTTAAGGAAGGAAAGTAAACTGTATTAAATTGTAATAATATTCAATATATGCCAATAACAAAAGATGAATACAAGTCACATTTGATCTGCCATTACAGGAGGTGCTCAAAGTGGTTACCATCAAGCATCCAGACGCTTCTGATTATGGCAAACTACTGCTTGAGCAATGTTGACTAATGTGTCCACTTGTATCACCACGCATGCCATTTCAATTTCTTCCCAGAGTACCACCACTGTAGCTGATTTTCTGTGGTACACCACATCCTTTAAGGTACACCACAGATAGAAATTAAGGGGTGTCAAGTGGGGAAAACTCAACTGCACCTCTTCGTCCTATCCATTGTTCTGGCAGGTTCCATTTATGCTTCTACCATTTTTATGACTGTCTCGCCTATCACATGGTGACGCTAGCATTCATTTGATTAGCACCATCTTTTGAGTGAACATCACACTACACATTGCTATGGTAATTCAACTTCAAAAAATAATACATAAATAATATCGCTTAAAATGTGTATATATTTTTTGGCACCCTAGTATATATATAATAAAGAGATTTATATATATTTTATATATGAGGAGTCAATGAATGGAGTTAAAAGTGGAGTCAGCTCAGAGGATAGGAAACAGACAGAGGATCTTGGGGACTTTGGCTAAGCCCTCATTTAAGGTTGCTGAACCTCCTCTGAAACGTCTACTTTTCAGCACATATCAGTCAATACAGTCCTTTTTTCTTATGACAATTTGAGTTGGATTTTCTGTCACAAGCAAAATAACATTTTTTCTTTTTTTGTCAATTTCTTTTATTTTTAAATTTTTAAAATTTTTTTAAGATGTGGGGTACAATTCAGGGTTAGGTATACAAATGTTCATTATGCAGGTACCCTTATTGATGAGGTGTGCCCCTCTCTCCCCTGGCAGTTTCCCTCAACTGCCAATTCCTTTCTTATAGTATTATGATAATTGTTCAAGTTTCACTTATGAGTGAGAACATGTGGTACTCTTTCTTTGTTTCTGTGATACATCACTGAGTATGATAGATTCTAAATCCATCCAAGTTGCTGTGAAGTCCACGTGTTTGTCCTTTAGGGCCGCATGCTATTACATTGTGTGTATGTACCATATTTTTAAAATCCAGTACAGTTTTGATGGGCAGCACGGTTGGTTCCATGTTTTTGCTACTGTGACTAGAGTTGCAACAAACATGTGTGTGCAGGTATCTTTTTGGTAGAATGACTTGAGTTCCTCCAAGTATATTCCTAATAGGGGGATTGCTGGGTCATATGGAAGGTCAATTTCTAGTTCTTCCAAAAATTGCTACACTGTATTCCAAAGAGGTTGCATTAGTTTGCATTCCCACCAGCAGTGTAGAAGTGTTTTCTCTGCATCATTGCCTGCATCCTTGCCTGCATCTGTTGTTGTTTGTTTTATTAGTGATGGCCATTCTTACTGGGGTTAGGTGGTATCTCAAAGTAGTTTTGATTTGTATTCCCTGATGATGAGTGAGGCTGAGCACTTTTTCATGTGTCTGTTGGCTGCCTGTATATCTTCTTTTGAGAAGTGTCTATTCATGTCTTTTGCCCACTTTTTAATGGGGCTGTTTGCTTTTTTCCTTTCGGCACATTTGAGTTCCTTGTAGATCCTAGATGTTAGGCCTTTGTCAGATATACAGTTGGCAAATATTTTTTCCCATTCTGTGGGCTGTCTCCCTGCTGTTTTGATAGTTTCTTTTGCTTTGCAGCAGCTTGTCAATTTGATGAGGTCCCACTTGTCTATTCTATCTCTTATGGTATGGGCAATTGGGGTTTTGATCAGGAACTGGTTGTTAGTTCCAATTTCCATAAGGGTATCACCTGCATTTTCTAAGATCCTTATAGCTTGAGGTTTTACTTTTAGGTCTTTGATCTATTTAGAGTTAATTTTTGTGTTTGGTGATAGGTGTTTCAATATTCTGGATGTGATCAGCCCGTTTTCCCAGCACCATTTACTGAATAGGTTCTCCTCTCCCCAGTGGTTGTTGTTAGAGACTTTGTCAAAAATGAATTGGTTGAGAAATTGAGGTTTTTGCTTCTGGAATCTCTATCCTGTTCCATTGGTCTGCATGCCTGTTCTTGTACCCATACCAGGCAGTTTTGATTATTGTAGCCTTATAGTCAAGTTTGAAGTCTGGAAGTGTGTGATACTTCCTGCTTTGTTTCTTTTGCTAAAGACTGTTTTGGCTATTTGTGGTCGTTTACGTTTCCATATGAAATTCTGTATTACCATTTCCAGGTCTGAGAAGAATGATCTTGGTAACTTAATGGGTATTGCGTTGAATCTGTAGATTGTCTTTGGTAGGATGAACATCATAACAATGTTGATTCTTCCTATCCATGAGCATGGACTATTTTTCCATTTGTTTGTGTCTTCTTGGATTTCTTTGAGCAATGTTTTGTAGTTCTCATTATAAAGGTCTTTCACTTCTCTGGTTAGGAAGATGTCGAGGTATTTCATTTTTTGTGTGGCTATTTTGAATGGGATTGTGCTTTTTATCTGGTTCTCCGCCTGTTTGTTGTTCGTGTATGCAACTGTCTTCTGTGCATTTATTTTGTACTTCAAGGCTTTGCCAAAGTCCTTTATCAGCAGGTTTTTGTCACATTCTTTTGGATTTTTGAGGTATAGGATCATATTGCCAGCAAAGAGGGATAACTTAACTTCCTCTTTTCCTATGTGGATACCTCTGATTTCTTTCTCTTGACTTCTTGGCCTACCTAGGACTTCCAATACAATGTTGAACAAGAGGGGTGAGAGTGGACAGCCTTGTCTTGTTCCAGTTTTCAGGGGAAATGTCTCCAGTTTCTGTCCATTTAGCAATATGCTTGCTGTGGGTTTATCGTAGATAGCGCTTACTATTTTGAGGTATGTTCCTTCTATACCTCAGTGATTGAAGGTTTTTATCAAGAAGCGATGCTGGATTTTATTAAAAGCTTTTTCTGCATCTAATGATATACTTTTTTTAATGAACACACACACAGATGCTCTTGATATTTCCTCTTTTTTTGTTTTTTTTGCGTTGGAGTCTCACTCTGTCGCCCAGTCTGGAGTGCAGTTGCCGCTCCCGGCCACCGCAGCCTCGACCTGCTGGGCTCCGGCGATCCTTCCGCCTCAGCCTTCCGAGTAGTCGGAATTACAGGCATGCGCTACCATGCCCAGCTGATTTTTTGATTTATTGTAGAGATGAGATCTCGCTGCCCAGGCGGGTTCGAACCCGCGGGCTCAGGCAATCCACTCACCTCAGTTTCCTCTTTATTTTTATTGATTCTGACTAAAGTCTCCTTTACTTAGTAGGAGGGGTATTTTGGCATTTTTGTTTTCTTCTTTTACACCAGTACTGATCAGCAAAACTTTCTGCCAGGATGGAAATGTTTTATATCTACACTTTCCCATGAAACACCTGGGCTGGGTAAAATAGCCTAGAAAGGGAATGTTGACCAAGACGAGAAGAGGCCAAGAATAGAGATCTGATGAGTAGGCCAAGTGCATATACATGTGTGGCATAGAAGCCTAGAGAAGACCTTGTCTCAGGAAGGAGGAACTGACCAATCGTATCAAGTGCAGCTGAGAATCAAGTAGGATGCGAGTGAGGAATCCTTGTTGCTGATAAATGCCCATTCAGTGGTATGCTGGGGATGGAAGCCCCTTGGAGCGGGCTGTGGAGAGAATGAGAGATGAAGAAATATAGACCACCAAATGAGATGAGTCTTTCCAGGAATTTTTTAGTGAAGAGAAACAGGGAACTGAGTAGTAGCTAAAGGGGACAAGGGGTCATTTTTTTTCAGATGGGTGATGCTCAGTCATTTTTTTATATGCTGGTGGGGAAGAGCCAGTAATGATGCGAAGTCAATGGTGCACAAGATGAAGGAGATCACTTCAGGGCTGACATCCTTGAGAAGGAGAGAAGTGAGTGGCTCGTGCTTCTCTGCAAGTGAGACCCTTGGCATTTAAGACTGAACTGACTCAGTAAAAAAACTGAAACTTGAAAAGGTGGAAACAGAAAGCCACAGTGGTTCTTTCCCTCCACCGTGCCATGAAACTCATTTTCTCTCAACTTGTTCTGTCCTGCTCCTAGACGAAACTTCATGGCTTTTTCAGTTACTCTTGAATAACAACCACATATCAAAAGCAAACCTTCCGCCTCAGCCTTCCAAGTAGCTGAAACTACAGGCATGCACTACCACACCTGGCTAATTTTTTATTTTACTGTAGAGACGAGAGCTCGCCAAGTTGCCCAGGCTGGTCTCGAACCTGCAGACTCAGGCAATCCACCTGCCTCGGCCTCCCAAAGTGCTGAAATTACAGGCTGAGCCACCAAGCCTGGCCACTGTTTAGTTTTAAGTTTCTCTCCTCCTCCTGTACTAGTCAGGAAATTTCCAGTGAGGGAGTAAGAAGAGGTCACTTCTGCTTTGCTACTTGTTTCACCTCATCCACCAGTCTGACCAGCAGTTTTTTGGCACTTCCATGGTTGGAACTCAGTAGGGAGAAAAGGTAAAAGCAAAGGTAAAAGAAAGAAAGATCTTCTTTGATTGGTATGTTGTAATTTGGTGTCCGTGTCCTTTGGAGACGCAGAATTTAAATGCTAATTCTCACTCTTCTGAAGCATTTTTATAGATCCTTCAAAGTCTGCTAATAGACAACAATCCCTCAAAGAGAGCAGCTAGACTCCTGCCCTGTGATTTCTGACAGTTAACTCCCATCTGTTGGGGTCACCTTCCCTCCAGGCGATACTTAGAGTCCATCACAAATGACCCAGTCTGGTCCCTTTCATGGGGTCCTCATGTGACTGAGGGGAAACAACCTTGCCCCAACAAATTCTGAAAGTACAACTCATGACAAATGAAACTCACTCCTGCATGGTTCCAATCTGCAAGCGAAAGATAATCTCTCTTTTTCACTTTTGTGTGTTCCTTCACAGTCCGGGAGACACATGTCAACTCTCTCAGATTTTCTCTTATAGCCTCCTTTATTTGGTTTGAGATGGCAGAAACATTCCCTCCCTCCTGCCCCCTGCCTCCACACACTGGCAGCTCTCTCCAAAGATGCTCTCCAACCTGGCACCTCTGATCTTCTCTATTATATCCCCTGGAGGTGGACAATGAACTCATGCCAGCAGAACAGATATCACTGCCTCTAGTACATCCTGCCTAGACTATCTAACACTTCCCTTTAGAATACTGGAATATTTGGTGCTCAGGCTTCGAGCATCTGTCAAAACTCAGAGCAAACGAATTTCATTTTAATCTTCTATAGAATAGACATAAACTGCAGCTGTTGTGTCCCGAATTGATCCAGCATTGCATCTGATGTCCATACATGATTCCTTCTAGCATCCTTCTTCTTAATTGTTCATCTTTCTTATACTTAGAGCAGAAGCAGGAGCAGGGAAACTACTTGTGGCTACAAAGGTTGTTAACTGCACAAGTACCACGGCTGAGGAGGTAAATGGCAAGTAAAATATAACCTGTACTCCATGATGGACCCATGGACCCCGGCTTGGGGCTGCACTGTCCCTGCGGGTTTTATTTCCTTCTCAGAATGGTGCCTTGTGGGTTAGCTGAGCTTGGAAAGAAGGTACAAGAGCACAGGAGTAATTACTAGTCCAAACAGCAAGATAATGACCTGGGGTGGAAGAGAGAGTACTTGAACATGATCTTTATCTTTATCCAACAGGATGGTGTGACCTAGTAGAAAATCCAGAAGCCACACTGATTGGGGATGGAGAGAAGGGATAAGCAAAGACAGGATCAAACAAGGAAGAATGAACAGAATTGGAACTGAAATGAAAAGCAAATTCGTTGAGTCAATTTAACTCAAATGGAGAAAACACCCATCTAAATTATTTTCTCTCATTTTGAAACATGATTTGGTCTACATATTTTATTTTTATTTTTATTTCAAAATAAGAGAGATGAGGTTTTGCTACATTGCCCAGACTGGTCTTGAACTCTTGGGCACAAGTGATCTTCTCGCCTTGGCCTCCCAAAGTGCTGGGATTACTGGCGTGAGCCATCACGCCCTGCCAGTCCACTGTTCTAAATGTTTAAATGCATTAAACATTATTACAGAAATGCATCTAAGCTCCTTTGCACTCTGCTCACTGGGTGAGCAATGCAGTCTGAGCTCACCTCGGTCCTCTTTCTTTGCCTTGAATATTTGACCCTTTGAGGTCATCCAAAAGTCTGGCTCGGGGATGACATATGTCTATAAATGGGGAAGGTAATAGTGGTCTGCATCTCCCTTAGGTGTATACTTAGAAATGAAAGTAATTTTAGGAAGCGGGCTTCTGGGTACATAGTATGGTAGACTACTCTGGTTTAAAGTAAGTGCACCTGGACTGGTGAGAGTGGGCAAGTAAGAATGACAAAAAGAGAGAGAGAGAAAGAGAGAGGCGGACTGTGGTATTTAGTCTCTTGAAAATGCTTAGCTATATGTTGACTTCTCCTTGATACAACACAGAACAAATTACCATCCTAACTAAACAGAGAAATTTTTAAAATTCGAATTCGTAAGAGAGTAACATAACGCTCTGAGGTGAATAGCTTTGTTTATTGAAGAATGAAGGCAGCCCTGAAGGTAGGTACTTTCTCCCCTTGCTTGTATTGTATTTTGGTATTCAGTATTCACTATTAATAAAGTTATCCAGAGGCATCTCGGTGTTAACCAAACCACTCAGACATGGTAAATCACTTTCCTGGGAATTGCTAAGTTTCCTTGAGCCCCTCCCCTGTCAGTCAATTGTCCTCAATTGGGGGAAAAGGGGACTTGTCTTTCCAATTCAAGTTTCATCCTATTCTGTTTCCACACAGGATCCTGAAAGTTGAGAATAAAACCAGACAGTGAGTCTCTGAGCAAGTCCACTCTTAAGGGGTTTGTCACTAAAAATCTGCTTCAGTTGTATAAAACCAAACCTAGTATTACAGGAGGAAGGATCTACTTCACAACTAGAAAATATTAGCCGGGCGTGGTAGCGCGCGCCTGTAGTTCCAGCTACTTGGAAGGCTGAAGCGGAAGGTTCGCTGGAGCCCAGCAGGTCGAGGCTGCGGTGGCTGGGAGCGGCCACTGCACTCCAGTCTGGGTGATAGAGTGAGACTCCAAA